>NC_142711.1:55244516-55547547 GCF_055471065.1 Atractosteus spatula | reverse complement strand
GTAAACTTGCGTGCACAAATCATTTTCTTTGTACCTGAAATCCACTTCAATAAATACATTAATGAACTAATGTTCCACTGTCTAAAAATGCAGATACTTTTTCAACAAATTACATAGGGCAGTCTACAAAATGCTATTTTTTATTAAATTTCTAAAGTCTCTTGGAAAAATTGAAATGTATACAGTTTAATAACAAAGCAACATGGGTTACACATATGAGCTTTGCCTTGCTTCCATGTTCCAACATTGCCAAGAGAAAGGATGAAGAAGTTTGAATACAAAGAGTACAGTATTAATGTATGTTCTGTGGATTAATAATAATTCAATATGCTTCTAGCTGTCACTTGTAAAATAATTTTCTTGTTGGATCTAAAGCCCTTTACATGAAGTGCAGTACCAAGTGGGTGACACATGACAGCCAGCAACCCCAGTGCACCACAGATTACAAAGAGAGGGGAGAATCTGCTTCACCAACCTAATTACTTGGGAATTTTAGGAAGGCTATGTACACGTACAAGCTCAAAGTGGAAATTGGCCAGGACACTGGGGTTAACACTCCAACTCTTTCCAAAAGTGCCATAGAATGTTTAATGAAGAAGGACTGAGGACCTTCTGTTAACACCTCATCTAAAGGATGAAACCTCTAGAGCACAGTGAACAGTGTCAGGCATTGGTTTGGAAATTCTAGAACAAGACTGAAAAGTTTTCCTCCTGGAAAATTCACCTACTGAGCCATCACCTCCACTTACATAAGCCACCTGTTTTCCTTGGAGATCTCCCATTCCAAGGTACACAGTACACAGTACTGATCAGGCTCAGCTTAACTTAGCTTCTGAGATCTGACAAGATCTGGCTACAATGTGGTGATGCTGCTGCAGGTTAATATCTGTTCCAGTTTTCAGAACTTTAACTGTACTAATTTATCTTGCTTTACAAGTACTAGATAAAAGTTACATTATCTGTACAGTTATAAAATTAAAAGAAGGCTTCTAAAGACATTAAGGATTTTAGATAACATTAAATACTGATATTTGAAAAAGAGTTAATTAAGACTGACAGACAATATTCCCTGCTTTTCGCTGTTGCTCTAACATTTATCACTTAATAACTACAAATCTTAATAGTATACTGGTTTCTGTTGCCCCCTAGTGCATTAAATCAGCACAGCACAAGGCAATTGCAAGTTCCAGCAACATTTATGCAAAAACAGAAGTGTACTGTATACAGTACATTGCAAATAGATCCTT
This sequence comes from Atractosteus spatula, assembly GCF_055471065.1. Taxonomy (NCBI): domain Eukaryota; kingdom Metazoa; phylum Chordata; class Actinopteri; order Semionotiformes; family Lepisosteidae; genus Atractosteus; species Atractosteus spatula. Next base: position 55,546,300 of record NC_142711.1, on the reverse strand, counting down.
TTCTTTCTCACTTTAATACTTTGGCATATCTTGTTGTTAAATCTGGTAAAAATTAATACTTGTGTCCTTTAGAGGTGAAACCAAATGAACCATGTTATCCACCTGTTAGGTGCTAGTTTTATACAATCAGAATGAAAGAAGAACCACCAATCTTTTGTTTATTCAAGGAAAGTGACTGATTGTAGAATCTTCCAATTATCCACATGTGAGAACTAGAGGACTGAAACGTCTGTCCTTATTCAGTTTTATATCAAATTTCTAGGTACAGTACATTTAAAATACCTCAAAACTGCTACATTAAATGTTTTTGACTGATTTGGGGTCATTTGGGTAACTTTATGAGCACAGTGTTTGAAGGTGATATTTTAGAAGTGTCCAGTCTACGGTTAGGGTTAGGGTTTTACACAACACCTAGACATTTTGTGATGCATTTGCTGTGCTTTGTGGTGTATTTGAAATGCAGGATAAGTGTTGTTTTGTTGTTTCCTTGACAGAGAAATCTGGCTCAATTTTGCAGTTTTTGTTCAGCCATGCACGCCTGCCAATCAAAAATGGTAAAAAATCTCAAGTTTGAAAACACACTTTCTATGTGTTTAAATCTCTTATCTTTGCATTTCTAACTAGACCAAATAATGAATTTAGCTCAGTTGTAGTGGCAAATGGAATCCTAACCAGTACACAGCCCAAAACAGGCTTACAGTTGAAATAAGCATAGAAATCGTTGATAGTTAAAACAGATTCACATCAGATACTTTATAGGCTCCTGCCCCAGGAGTCTGTACACTGTCTGCTTACAGTGGAACAGCATAGGTCCTAACTGTGACCAGTCACTCTGCCAGACAGTACCTGTTGCTCATCAGTGATGCCAGGATCATCAGGCTGTCCTCCATAAGGGCCACTTTTTCAGTGGTGTCGGAGCCCTTCAGCAGCAGCTCCCCCCTGGTTTTGAACTGCGCAAAGGTGAAGACATGGCTGCTCCACTCACTGATCACACTCTTCAGCTTGGCCTCAATATCCTTCTCCTTGATGGCACTGATGCAGATATCCTGCACAGGATCAGACCATTAGCCTGTTACCATAATCACTCTAGTATTCACATAATTACTGCATATGCACAATGAGTACAGTTTCTTTTACAGGATTATAATAAGCTTGAAATAAGGTTAGGTCTTATTAGTTCTTGTGCATGCCTGCACAATGGGCCACCCGAGTTCTTTCCATTCTGTTTTAAGATTTTTCTCTTTTTTTAGATGCATTTTTCCAGGAAACTCAGAAAATAGAAATATGTCACCGTTGATGCTTTAGAAAAATAGTTTGAATTACTTAAAGAACAGAGTTTAATGATGAATTTAGAAAATACTAGGAGGCAGATAAATAATGTAACTCCTCATTACATTGGGACTGAAGCAACCCTCAAGAGACAGTTGTTGGGTGTGCTTAAACCATTCAAAAAGGAAAGTGGATTAAATTTATTCAAAGTGGGAGGGCTGTGTGTTTAATATGTTTTGTGTATCATTTTTTGTTAGTGGGAAAGACACACACAGAGATCAAATTCTGAATCCAACAAACCAAAAACGTCCTGAAGAAGCCCCTCTGTAAAAAGCCAGATTTAGTTAGTAAGCTTGCAGAAACAAGTCATATGATTTCTGAATTTAGAAGCCATGAAAATGATAATAACATTTTCATGTACAATACTGTATATAAAGTATGCTTCTATATCTTCTTTTACTCACTTGAACCTAGTTCTAGTTATAATGAGTATGTACTGTACATTATAAAATATACTGTAAATATGAATAATATGACTTCATTCACAGGTCTTTTTTTAAATTCTGTTTATGGTTTTTAGCAAAACTATTCCACACTTAGTCACTAGATGAAGTAGTACCTCAATGTCTTCCTTATTTTTTAAGAGAGGAGCCTCCATTATGTTCCTGAGTGAGAAATTTTCAGACTCCACGTCAAATTTATGCCCAGTTAATTCAGCAATCCGCTGCCAGTGCCGAGACATCATTGCCTGCAGAAGAAGAGAAAGGACAGAAAGTGATGGTGAAAATTATTATTACTTATCAATAAAAGGTGTGCACGCACTACTTGCATGTAGTTTTTCTGATGCTGACCTTAAGGTCCAAATAATATACTGTATAACAGTATATGTTGCCAAAATATACAACATAGAGTATATTGTTCAGTAAGAAAAGTAAGTTCAAACATTTCAAAATCTGAGATGATCAGAGCCCATATGCTGTACTGTATATAACACATTTGAAGGATGACTCTGCTAACCTTATTTGCCATCATTTCAAGCAGGGGACAGGTTTCACTGAAGTCATCAATTGTCTTCTTCAGGTCATTGAATGCCTGCCACTCCTTCAGTGCTTTGGGGAGTTTGCGGATTCTGAGGGAATAAAAACAAAAAATCACATCATTTCACATATTTGTCTCAGCCATATGCACAATGGATTCCATTTTCCTGTTTTCAAGCTTTTGGTTTGTGAAAATATTAAAATAATAAATTAAAAATATTAAAGTGTCAAATGTAAGTGTGAAAGTTTAATGTCAATTTCGGGTCATTTTTTGGGGGTTAGAAATTTACAACTAGCTGTGCCTTAATATTACTTCGAAAAGGCTGAGAAATTATGTTGACACTTAAAGGGATGGAACATTACTGTGACAATCAGCACAGATATAGTACATTCATTTGGAACTTGTTTTAGAATGGTTGGGTTACATAAAGAGGATACATTTATGAGTGATGATAGTAGCATATCAAATTGTTTTATAGTTATTTTTTTCTAAATTCATTAAATATTATTAAAAAAACAAATTGAGCTTCAGTTATTGAATGTAATCTTATAAAACTGTTAACTAATGAGGCATAGCCATTGATAAAAACATAACCAAAATCCCAGTACTTCACATTCAGTCAAGTTCACTTGTGACTAAATTATAGACTAAACTCTAAGCTATAATTACGTTAGTTAACTGTGCTGTGTTAATTACATTCTGAAATTTGTTTACGATTCCATTTTGTCGGAGGCACTGTGCGCTGCTCAAATTTCTTTTGCTTGGGTACATACCGATTCTGGAAATCCATAAGTTCATTGTTAATCTTCTCAATATCAAGCTCACTCCAAAGAATATCATAGTAGCCATTGACACTATCTATGACTGAATTGTACAGAGTATAAAGCTTCTGGAGCAGATTAAGCTCCCTTTTGATTCTCTGAAGGTCAGGATATTCTGGGAATACAAAATAAAACAGAAACATGAGATATACTGTATATCTTGAACTTGATATGGAGCTGCTATCTGAGCAGACTCCATTTCCTTACTGTTTTTATAAAGTGATTGCTAGGTACTATAAAGGCAGTGGATTTTAACAGATCCGGTTTAGATCTATAGAATCAGAATCGATACACAATAATATATTTTAACAGAGACACGAGTAAGTTTAAAGTTGCCCATTAAGGTAACAAGAATGTAAAGAAAGTTGAAAATGTGAGGAGGCAAATTAGGCCCTGTTGCTTTGTTGTTAGTTTTGAAGCTATGCATGTTCCAGATACCCACACTTCTTTGTATAAAGAAGCATTTCCAATACTTTATACTTTCCATAAATAAATTCCCTTTAGGTTTCTAAATATGACCCTACTGTATGTCTTTGTTTCACTGTTGATTGTGAAAGGATAGCCCTGTCTATACCCATGTATAACCATGTAATCTGTTTGCATTTTTACTGCTTCCCCACATTATCTTAATTAGGGCGAAGAAAAAACTGCTGTGCATTAACAACCAGCTCAAAGTTAGTTAAACAAGATCTTCCTTGTTTCTGAATATATTTTGTATCTCTAATAATACCATTGTTTTGTAAGAAAATGTTAGATTTAATTTAACTCCGATGAAGCTAATCAGCATTAAATAAACCTTTTAGAAGTACTGACAGTAACCAAAGAGTTTACTGAAGAATATCTGCAGTCTTATAATAGTACATGGTGTCACTATTCATAGAGTCACCTACAGTACTTAAAAAGCCGTCGATGGTAAGTGCAATATCACAGTGTGCTCAAGGGTTCAGTTAATGGTTTCTTTTCGAGAAGACACATTCACAACAGGTGATTGTTCCCAGTGTGCTGCTTGCAACCTCAGAGGGTAATTACCTTTCACCGTGAGGCCGAACAGCTCCTCTCCTCCAGAGTAGGTGATAAATTTCTGCCACAGCTCATCAAACTGCGCCTGAAAGATCTGTAACCTGTCACTGGCTTCACGGGGGGCGATGCCTTCCACACCAGGCCCTCTGCCAAGACCAAGATGTTTTAATTTCGTTGTGCTTGGGAGAAATTCTGTTACACCTATCTGAGCTGTTAGTTTTAGTGTTAGTTCGCATACCTATATTTCACAGCTATCCTGCGAATAAGAAGAAGCACGCAATTTCTTTGAGAGATGAACTAAGCAAACAATGGGCAGTAACAGCGTTCTCCTGTATTTAGCCCCAGATCAAAAATCATTATTGTTCCTTTTGCAAATTGCCATGTTTCATGCAAGCGTTATCACATGTGAGTTTTTAAGCACTGAATATTTATATTCATTGCCTATTGTTCAGACAGCGCAGCTTACCATATGTCTTTGCAATCTATAATTGAAAAAATTCCCCTTATAATACATTTTTTAAGAAAAATGTCACTTTGGGATTCCTTGCTGACTGCTTCAGAGTCTGCTGTAATTTTATCCATCCATGTTCTATTTGTATAAGAGTTGAAGCTGTCATACACCCACCTTCAATACTGCCACATCAATGTTTAATTGGTGTCCTGACAACCTCTCTAATTTCCTCTCATAGGTACAGACACTACTGCTTTGCCATTACAGTCATAAAAGAACACCTGAACCCTACTGTGCTAAAAAAATGCATCTGGGCTTTGGAGAATATTTTTTCTCAAAACTTAATCTTTATTTTCACTGTTTTCTATCATGATGAAGGACTTTGTGCCAGCAGATGGGATACCAGATCTTTTTCTTTTTCTTATTCATTTAATTCCTGTACAATATTTGAAATACTTTTTCTGCAAATCTGGAATGTAATACTTTTTCATGGTTATTTAATAAGATTTTTTTTAATATAAGTTATCAGAACATACAGTAGATAAGATGCAATGCAGAAAAGTAGGGTTAGGGGGTGGCAGGTTCAAATCAGTTCATATTTTCTGATACTAAATATATAATATATTGTATGGATCCTCAGAGGAAGCCCTTTTCTTATATTTTGTGTCAAGGCAGAATAAGTCACAGATTAAACTGTTTTTTTCCTCTCTGACAGGTGAACAAATCACAACAACACAGTCTTGCCCTATGTCATAGGTACTCATTGCCTGCTTATTTACCTTACATCATAGTCCGCATAAAAAACCTGCACAGCTGATTGAAAGTATTCCACACCGGCCAGCAAATCGGATTTCATTGCAGGCTGAATCTTCACAAGTGTGTTCTGGGTTTGTAGAACCTGAGTATGGTTGAGGGAAAATATTTAACTATGAAACTAACAATGAACAAGAATGCAAGGAGTGATGAAGATATGCTGCAAATAATATGAATAGGATGACTTACAGTATATACCGTGACTTCAATGCATGAAATTATTTTGCAGACTTTTATAGGAAGAAAGATTTAGCATTAAACATATCAATATTCATAACCCAAAACTGGGATGATTCAAAAGTTTGAAGCTAAAATCAATCTGGCTCTCACAAATTATCTTAATTTAAGCATTTAAAACAATAGTTAGAAACACTAACCAAATTGAAAATGTAATATTTTTCTAACCCTAACCAAGTTCAACCCAAGTCTCAGTTCTTATTGTGATCTGAAAAACATCTTTAAAATCAATCCAGAGTTGGGCCATTAGTGATAAATTACTTCACAAAAACAACCCAAATATAGTCATAATGTAATAAAATTACAACATACTGTATACACTTAATTTTTAACTTGAACAAACTCGCAGCCATATGTATAATTTAAAACTTTGCCAAACTTTTTCATCCAATCCAGAGCCTTGCACATCTAACTGCTGTCCAGTGACTAAACACTCTAATTTGTGAATCATTTTATTCCTGCTTCATGGTGACATTTTCTCAAGGATTTACCAATAAAACACATAACAAAAATACAAAAACAAAACAAAAACAAAAAAATTTGTAGATTACAACAGCTACCCATCTTATGATAAAAATTAAAAGTATGATTGACTTTTTAGTTGCATTGTCAAACTGTGAATTGCATATTGTAGATTGTCTTTAGATTATAACAAATGAACAGCAGAAGGAAGAAACTCCATCTTTGTTGATTGAGATATTTTTACACCTTTTTAAGCAGAAAATTTAAAAGGATCGAATTGTAATCTCCCTGTAAATAATAAGCAAAAATGTTCTTTTTCACATAATAGGTACTACAGGAAGCACGTTGAACCAACCTGCGTGTTAAGGTTCTTCCAGGCATAAGCGAGACCATCTACCCTTTCTGCATTCCCATCCTTGAAGAGGAGCTCATGCCTGTTAAGGAGGGCATAGGACTCTTCAATGGGCCCTATGGTAATGTCTATTCGGATCTCAGCCTCTCGGATTTCCTTCAGCGCAGCCATGGTCCCTCGGACATCATCCAGGTCCTCGACGGGGCGGTTCAGCCTCTTGCTCAGGCTGTCAATGAAGGAGTAGATCTCCTCCATGTCTGTGGAGGCCTTCCTGTTCAGAGCTGCCCCAAAGGCCAGCTTCCAGTTGCGGCACTCTTGTGTCAGAGAGAGCTTCAGTGGCTCGGTGTCAAACTGCACAGAGCCTACTGTGCGCACAGGGGGCAACTCTGCAACCTGGGCTTCCAGTTTCTTTTACGGTAAAGACATAAAAAAAGCTTAGGTTAATTATAATCTCTCTGGCTATTGTCATACTGTAGACAGAAATGTTGTTTGAAATTATGCAGGTGGTAAACATGTAGCACAAATTGTTTTATGTTGACAACATAACATTTTTGACAAAAAGAAATGTAAATATTTAATTTTACTCGGTCACTTGGACAAATAAAATTGTGTATGATTATGTGTATGCTTTTGATAGTCTGTGACTTTAAGTCCTTTTTTATTGACTGATTGACTGATTGATATTTAGGTCATCTTCAACAGAAAGGTAACCTGCATAGATATGTCTAAGAGTAATGGAAAATCCTGTAGATTTATTTCAGCGAACACTAGATTTGGTGCATGCAAAGATCTGAAATTTCATACTTTCTCCCATCAACTTACAGTACTAAGTGAGATTGGTGAATGTAAATGTTTTTTAAGTAACAATCCCCCCCCAATCACATTCTTAAAAACCATTTGGTATACATTGTCTACATCCAGGAATCTCACCAAACTCAGCTTTTACTATCTACTGTATGCTCATTAAAATACATTAAAACATATTTTCATGACAAATACCAGAGACAACACTTACTGAGTAAGAGGTAATCTGAGCACTGAACTCTGACAGTGATGGGTTGGTCTCCAGAAATTGTTTTACCTGGTCCTCTGGATCCTGCGAAACCAAAAAAAAGAAATGGGATTGTGTGGATTGTGCAGTAATATCCAATGTGGAAGATCCAAGGATGTATTGCTAATATGGCTACCATACTTATTGTTTCCTGGAAATATCCTCCTTTTCAGTCCTTAAATCTCAGTATGGGAGGGATTTCCAAATATCTTAAAATATCCAGGATTTTCCCATTATTCCTTTTCCCCAAAGGATTTCCATGCAAAATGATTCTCGGATTGAAAAAGTGTTGATCATTCAAAAGAGAGAAAGTCTGATCTTAGACTTGTCTAGTTCACTGCCTGGTTCAGTTTTCATTCTGAACAGATACGATTTTTTCCAAAGATTCTACCTCTGTCTCAGCCATTGCACTAATGCCTAAACCCATACTGTGTATATTAGTGTCTCTTCAAGACATCTTTGTGATTGATATCTTATTTTGCTCCCCCTAAACACAATGTCAAAACAAACGTGCAAATTCATTGCAGAAGTAATTTCAAAGAAGTGGAGAGGAACAAATTTCAAATTTAAATAGTAAATTGTGTATGTTTAATGTTTTATGTAGAAACTTGGATGTCTCAGTGCTGAAGAGTGATTCAATTTGCTATTTCAGCATACAACTGTAGAATCTGTCAATTTAAGTCTAAATGAGTTATAAAACTAGTAGTGAGAAACATTAAAAACTTCATTAGAATGGTAGTGTTGGAATGCTAGGCGACAGCTTCTGATTGTGTTATAATGTAATGTTGGATGAAGAAAAGTTGCATTCATGAGGAACAGAAGAACATTGAGAAAGCTCATGTAAACTGTATGGTGGCAAAACTAACATACTCTCATGGATGTTGGAAGGGCATGCCGTGGAATGGCCAGGAGAGCAATCACATCCACGGCTGAGAGCTACCCCCTAAAAACCTTTGAGTAGAGGAAGGGGGGAGCGGACAGGGCTCTGGGGGAGTGAGACAAAAAACATGTACAAAAGCACACACACCAAAAATAAACTTGGGCAACAGGACAACATACCACACAAGAAAGACTCCCAACAGATAGGAACCAAGAGTCCGGGGAAACAGGAGTTAGGGAGGCCAGGTAACATGGAAACCAGGAAGTGAGGAAACCAAAGAGTTAAAAAAAAGTAACAACAAAAAACCCAGGAACAAAAAAACAAACAAACACCAAGAGTAAAAAAAAAGTAACAACAAAAAAGAATTTCAACATTCTGTCACGGATGCCAGGAGTGACTTCCTGTGGAAAGTCAGGTATCTGAACACAGATGTCGGAAGGCATACCGCTGAATGACCCGCTCACAGGCACAGAAGTCGGGAGTGGCATCGCGCAACAAGAATAGAAGAGCCAGCTCAACATTCAATCACGGATGCCGGAAGTGACAACCCAAGGAAAGCCAGGAATTCGTACGTGGATGACGGGAAGACATACCGCTGAATGACCCGCTCACGGGCATGGATGTCGGGAGTGGCATCCCGTGATTAGAATAGGAGAACCGAAAAAAAAAGCCCAAAGCGATGCAGGAAAACAAGAATAGAAAAAACGCCGCTTGTGGCTCAGCATTCTCTCACAGATGTCGGAAGGGCATGCCGTGGAATGGCAGGGAGAGCAATAAAGACCCTATGCGTAGCAGAAAAAGGGGCAACACAGAGGTTAGCCCAGGCTCAGGAGGTCAGACGATTTCAGGTAGAAACCTATGCCCTCAGGCTGCGGAGGAGATGACCTGGTGCTAGGTGGGTCTCAAGACATCTGAACCCTCAATACTGAGCGAGGAGCAAAGGGTGACCCAGAAATACTGTATATAGCCCCATACAAAGACACACCAGAAGGACAAGAAAAGCACAGGGAAACTAGGAACAAGACAGAGTAGGAGCGCCCTCTAGACATAGAGGCCGTGACACATACAGTATGAAAAGGTTTAATTTACTTCCCTGGAAAGTAATTTTGCCATGATGGATGCATTGACTTACTAACCTGATTCCAGAGGATGGAGAAGCAGGAGAAGTCTTCCAGGACATCCACAGCATCCGCCTTCAGTGAGGATACAATGGAGCTGAGCTGAATGACGACCTTGCTGATGTCTTTGTGTTCACTGAGCTGCCGGTCCAGGGGCTTGAGCACTATCTGCTTGGTCAGTTTACCATCATCCCCTGCATCCCTCACAGCGTTCTGCTCCATCTGAAACAGGAACTTAGGTTCACCCTCTAGACAGAAGGGCTCAGAGAGAGCTTTGCGACATTCTCACTCTTGCAGAGGGTATTTTTAAACAATTTGCAAATGTAAATATGTCTGGCAATTCTAAGGTGAAACACACTTGCGGTTCTTAAAAGGCACAGATGTAACCAATCTAATTATACAGCCAGTTATAAAAATGTAAACACTCAATAAGAAAACAGAGTACACTTATCTGGATGGACAGTAATGATACATCAGGTGCTTTATAGAAGAGCAGCGCAAGTACTGCTTTACAATAATTCCCATTACAATGAAACCCATTACGATGTTACAATAAATGCAACTTTAACATGTTGAAACATGAATGTAATGTGATGGAGGGAAGACCATACCACGAGCTGTTTGTGATGCAAGTGCGCAAACGTCCATAGTGGGATATCCTTTGCCATGGAGAGTATGGTGTTCACAGCTTTATTAAGAGTACTCTAGAATATAGGGAAAGAAAAACAGAATGGCATCACCCCATGGAAGATCCAGTATCCAAGCTGATATTCATTTTACATTTCTGATATAAGACATTTTTCCTACAGAGTCAGGAATGTATTTTCACCAACAACAGCAGCAAACCAGCAGAATGGGATGTATGTAGAAAAAGCATTATGTGAGTTCTTTCTTTTTTTGCTAATTTTTTAAACATTTACAAACATCCCATGTCTTGTTTTTAGTAAAAGCAATTTGTATGCATAACTGTAGTTCATGCAGGAAAAAAATACAAACGTTTTTTGGTAAGCCAAATGGTTTAATTCTTCAATATCTGATAGTAGGTCTGATAACTATAATACATGGGATTTGCTTATTAATTAAACAGGATGTGCACTGCCACAAGCCTTATGCAGGTAACATTGCTGCCTGTCCCAGTTCTGAGGAAAGGGGAATTTTTCAACACAAGATCACCTTTGCACCTCTACTCTCTTTCAGATGCTGAAAATGCTCGACCAGCTAAAGAACTAAAAGAATACCTGGATGTCGTCGAGGCTCGGTCTCATGACAATGTTGGGTATGGCAAGCTGAAAGGCAGCTTTGAAGAGAGGAGCCTGGGCAGCAGGTCTTACTGGCTGCAAAGCTGACTGGTATTTAGAGCTGACTACATGGAGCCGTCGCTTGAGGGCATCCAAGGACAGTTTTGTAGCTGAAAGAAAACAAGCGGTGCCTAAGTATCACGTTTCTGTGAAAAAACAGAATATGTTTTAAAGGCTTTTTGCTCCTGAGGAAATTTAAAAGTTTTAAGATGCCTAACAGGACAAGACAAAGGTATGCAAAGGACTATAATTTGTCCTTAAACATACTTTTTTAAAAAACAACTGGGATCAGATCAAGTAAAAATAATTTTTGCCCAGTACCAAAAAGCATTAAAAGTCATTTTGAAACTGCTGAGTGACATCTCCTAATGACTAATTAATTATATTTGCTAAATGACTTTTTGGTGGCTCTGACTGAATATATTTTATGCCGAGATTACCCTGTTTTTTGATCGCACATCCAGAAGGAAAATATTCCTTATAGCCTTACATTTGACTAGAGCGTCTGTGTTTTTCTGGCACAGCTGTCCCATCATGTTGTAGAAGCTACAGGGCAGACACTCCTGGCAGCGAGTCTTCTGCTTGACATCAGGGTGGAGACAAGGATAGGAGCCCTGAGCGAGAAACGCAACAACGTTGGTAAGATGTTTGCATCTTGATAAAACCATACCAGGGGCAACCAAATAAAAGCCCTTAACAGAACCATTGAGTGAAAACTCTTTTTTTTATAAAAGTGGACAACAAAAAATATTGCTAACCCACAAAAGAGTCTACAGATGAGATCAACAGACAATATATTCAGCGTAAAGGCATTTCTTTCAACAAAAAATATTGCTAACCCACAAAAGAGTCTACAGATGAGATCAACAGACAATATATTCAGCGTAAAGGCATTTCTTTCAAATTCAAAATGCATGCTTATTTCCAATTAACCTTGGAGAAGGACAGTTTTATCTTTTTAGTATAATAATAAAACTCATATACGATTATCTTTTTCCACATCAAATAATATTTGCAGACCTCTACCTTTGTGCTTTTAACACAGATGTACAATGTCCCTGTTGTCTTCACTGAAAAGATCTTTATTATCTGGTAAGATTGCTAGTGGTTGATCCTCTACTAACCTCTAAGTTAGTCTTTTCAGCAGGTTTCATCTTTCTCTTGAGATCTTCTATCAGCTCATACATGGACCTTTCCACCTGTTGGCTTTGCCTGACAAAAAAGCCCCCCCAAAAAACTATTAGATGTACAGTATGTCATCAGGAAAGTCTGTGCCAGGATTAGAAGTATTGTCTGTTCGAAACTGTCAACCCACTTAAAAGTTTCAACTGGCTTTACTTACATAATGTTTGCTTCTTATACATAAAGAAATGTTCTTTGTTCTGAATTTTCTAAAGCTAATAATAACAAATACAGCTATCAAGCTAAGAAGAATACAGGTGTGAAAAGGAGGAATAAATTGATATTATATTTTCTGTTTAAATATAATTTAGGGATTTTAGATGGACTTTAGATGGATTTAGAAAGTTATAAATATTTTAATGTACAGTACAATGAACAAATATAGTTTGTCTCCAAGATCTATTTGTTCATGTGTTCTAAGTCAGAATCTATCAACAATTAATCATGTTCATAATGTCCAATTAAGGAAAGAAAACATAATTTTATTTTAAAGGACAGTATACAGCTAATATTTCAGTCTTTGTGTTTACCTTCCTCTTCCCACAGACTTGACCACATTTATTAATATTGCAGACATTAGTATATTAATATGATGTACATAAGAAAACCATTGGCTAGCGAGAGAGATGGGTTGTAGCCAATGCATGCAGACGCAGCTCTCCGCTAAAATTGTACTCACGTGCTGAGAGCATGCCCTGCTGCAGTGACCACACTCTCTGCCATGAGCTGAAAGGTGTGGACGTCTACAGGCTCCTCCTCGGGCAGGTCAAGCAGAGGAGTGGAGGACATGGTCTGCAGGCTCCTCTCAATACGACACTCCAAGGTGTCCCCTGCTGACTTTCCTATCTGCTCCAGCTCTGTCAGGGTGCTGTACACATTCTCAATGACTAGATGAGGAGTAGGACATAAGGAAAGTGTTATACATTGTTGAACTGATAGGTTAAAGTTTTCTTTGTTCTAATTAATAGTCACCTCTAGGTAAACATAATCACAAAGAAAATTGTTTTCAAACCAAAACATGTATTTTAGGTTTACAGTTTTACACTTTCTGAATTGTTCTATTTCTCACTTTTAAACTTTTATGGTTACTTAAAATTATGTTATGAAGCACACGGCCTTTGTTACACATTTTTATAAGAGGTAAAATAAGTTGGCATTTTTTCTTTTGAATTAACAGAAATACAGATGCTGACGCATCCTGATAACTGAACAAATTCAATTTTATAAACAAGCAACATATAAAATTGAAAAAGTCCCCTAAAATTTGTTTAAAAAAATAATACACATAAGATCATGATTTTGAGCATGATTAATATTACACTTATATTACACTTTATGCTTAATAAATCTTTTTTTTAAGCATACATTTCAGCTGTTAAATATAAGTTGGATCTCATACATTTCTGAAATAACATCTGTATCTCTCTGCTCTAGAACAGAAATTCAACCTCACATCTCTGTATGTTGAGGGACGTCCATGAGAGCATGGTGAGCCCTGGTGAGAGAGCATCCTCAACATGGCTCACAAAAGGCTGCAACAGAGGCTGTAATATGGAGGGGGTCTTGTTGAGGATATCCTGAAAATCCTGCAGCATCTCTTGTAGCCTGAAAAGCAACAAAAGAAGAAATACTCCTCAAATTAAAGTTTAACTAATGGTAAGAAAAGATTATTAGAGAATGAGTCTGGTGTTTTAATTCCAAAAACAGGTGCAAAGACATTATGCAAAACTTTATTAAGGACCTGTTAGAAGAAGGGCCTAAGAAATTGATCTGGGGTGAGGTGGAGTCCACAACTTGTTGGCCAAGTTAATCTTTACTATAATGTATGATTTTCCCCTTAAGACAAAGGTTCAGAGAGCAATAGAGAAAACACACAGGGACACTCAGCAACTCTGTACAATGATCAGCTTGCTAAGGACAGGCCATTTTTACTGACCTTTATTATAGAGATCACAAGGCTGATTCCATAGACTTTATAAACAACCGAGGGTAAAACTTGACAGTGAGGGTTGTGAATAAATTTAAGACACTAGTTGCTTACTTTCAGGTTAAGAACATAAGAAAGGACACAAATGAGAAGGTTTGTAATCGATCTAATGATCTCACCCAGCTACTTCTCAAATGATCCCTAGAAATTCCCACAATTCTTTATATAAAGAAGCATTTCCTGTTTCAGTTTTACTGTAAATACACTCCCTCTTACATTTCCTTGGCTCTTATTTCATCATAATTTTGCTTGGTTTAAATCTGGAGAAAACTCTTCCTACAGTAAATCTACTCACTTGATCTGATGAGCCTTGATTTGTGCTTCATTTGCACACATCATGAGAACAACATCAGGAACCTCAAAACCCATTTTGTGCAAATACTTGGCTTCATGCAGGACTTCAAGGATGAGTGGATCTAGATTAACATAAAGTTCCTACATGGAGAGAAGAGAATAATTGGTTGAGAACGATGCTACAGTATATAAAGAGAAAAGGTGATAGGCATGTGCTTTGTGTGTTAGTTTCCTATAAATCCCCCAAAATCTTTCACTTCTAACACAGAGACAAACAAACAAGAATGTCCAGAAAGGCAGGGAAATGAAGCCTAAACATCCATTTTCTTTGTAAAGCATTAACAAATTTGAAAAAAATTGGAATTTCAATAAAGTGGATACATATTTTTCCCAGAAACTCTGCAGGATGGCTCTTTACCTTTGTGTCAGGATGCCTGACAAGTAAAGAGGCATTCAGCCCACGACGACCAATCTCAGCTGCCCTGCACCATCCCCGGTGATACAGCAATTCAAACTCCAGGAGCACAGCTGCCATCTTATTGTAGTTTCGAATAATCTTCTTCATTTCAGGAACCTGCCAGGATCAATAAAAAGGTATTGGGGTTTTAAACCTGCTCTAAGACAGAACAAGCCTTAAAATCTGAACTGTGACATTGTTCAATGTGCTCATATCCCCACTTTATAATATAATGAATTGAGGGTGTATTAATATCCATGGACAAGATCATAATGATTGAATGATCTGAACACATTTACTTGCCACACTGATGTACTCAGTTTTGGAAAGCTGTCATATACAGTATACAGACAGACCCAAAGCTAGCTTTTCTATATACAGTTAACAAATTATGGATATTTTCTAGAATCCTCAATTACTCTGAACAACACAACATCTTATAAG
This sequence comes from Atractosteus spatula, assembly GCF_055471065.1. Lineage (NCBI taxonomy): Eukaryota > Metazoa > Chordata > Actinopteri > Semionotiformes > Lepisosteidae > Atractosteus > Atractosteus spatula. The sequence goes on along the minus strand of NC_142711.1, from coordinate 55,531,126 downwards.
CCACTGTTCTATGTATGATTTTGGGGACATTTGCACACTATGCTAAAAGAAGAATGGTATTGAAAGGTTATAATTTGGGTGTACTTAAATACATACTGTACTGTATGTGTATATAAAAAATACAATTCTGCAAGATATTTCCTTCTTAAAAGGGCCTCTCATTCATTTTTCTGTTGTAAAATTACTCACAAAATGCACAAAGTACAGATCTAAAAATCTATTTTAATAGATCATACTAATAGGAATACATTTATAATTCTGTGACCTTGGTGATCAAATGCCAGTGCTACTATATGTTATGGTTTATGCAAAAAGAAAGATGTCGGAGAGACAGTATTCTCATTTCAAGCACCTGAAGAAATCTGCTTCCAATAAAAAAAAATTGAGATACAAACATCAGTACAGTATGTTTACTTAAACAATATACATATGGGCATATGTATACTTAATACTTCATGCCAACATCTGCCTCTGTTTTCACAAAACATTTGTAACATTGGAGACCAACAATCTAGCAAGAAATGTCATTCTTCACTCTTACAAATAACTGAAGTAGAAACCATATGGCAAAATCAATTATTATATTAACATTCATTAAACTTTAACAGTACCTTCGGGATTTCAAGTTTATTTTTCAGGACCTTCATGGGCAATTCAATCTTTCTGAAGAGCTGCCTGGACCACAGTATCTTCCCAGCCACCTAAAGGTTAAATAATGCAGGATTATGTACTGTAGAAGAAGCATTAGTAAGACAGATGAAGAGGGGGAAATCTGAATAAGAAGAAGGAGAGCATCTGCAATTAAATTAAATCTTTTGCCTTCTGCCATTTATCATTTTCTCCATGAAAGGGAAACATTCGTGCAATATCACACAGTGGTGCCCCTGCATTTTAATTACTCCTTTTACTTTCATTATTAATTTTAAAACAATATCTAATGGTTCTTTAGGCTTTGCTTCTATTCTCCTTCAAAGGGAGGCCCCCAACCATGTAGGAAAACATTCTCACAGCTGCATCTTGCTCAAAGTGTGGTAATGAGTGCTGGAATCAATTGCATTGCTTTTCTATTCCAATAGATTTGCTCATTTCTACTGTTTCTAATGCCAACATACAGTATATATAAACATTGTGGTGCCCTCGCCTGGTGTTGCGGCTGAAGAGCGCCCTGCTAACGTGCACAGTGAAGGGCAGAACGGGAATAACAGCCAGGGCAGGGGCTAGGGAGCCTCTGGCCAGCGCCGCTGACCAATCGGAACAGCTGTACACTGTGTGAGGTTGCACAGCTAACTGTAAAATAGTTATCCCCCGTTTATACCTGTGCCCACTTTACCACCCTATACCCACGTACCTGTACCCGAAATGACCCTAGTGTGTTGTATCCTGCTTTGTCTTGTGTTAGTTCTTGTGTGGTTGCAGCTGAGCCAGACTAATAAAGCGCCAACTGTTTGTACTAAAACAGCGTGAGTTCTTGTCTCCATCCTTGCCAAACCCATCGGGTTACAATATATTAAGCTACAAGCATCCATCTATCCATTTTCTAACTGCTTCTTCCAATTCAGGGTCATGGGGGGACCGGAGGCACAAGGGCACAAGGCAGGATATCCTTCCTTGGGATGCTAGTCCATCGCAAGGCAGACAAACACAAACACAGACACGCACACACTCAAATCTAGGGCCAATTTTCCTAGAAGCCAATTAACCTCCCAGTATGTTTTTGGACTGTAAGAGGAAACTGGAACAAGCCTCAATACAATACATTCAAACTCCCTTGTTTTAAGAACATATACTGTATACAGTACTTACGGGAGGAATGTTACGGGGTGTGGAGGGGTTGTCCTTCTGTTTCTGGTAAAGCTTGCGCACAAGATCCAAGTCTCTGCTGTATCGCTGAAGGACAGCCAAGTACTTGTCACTCAGGTCAAGGTGATCCCCAGCAACTTTTTCAAATTTGGTTAGGAGATCCAACATTCTCTCAGTCTGCGAGGACCAAAAAAACAGCAAAAACAATATCAATATCAATATCATTTGTCAACTGAAAGAAAAATAACCCTATTCTTAAGTAATCAAATTCTTCATATACTAAATTGTTGTTGTTGTTGTTGTTGTTGTTGACATCACTTGGCAATAAGAGAGCTTTTGATTCACAGGAATGTCACCATTTTCCACCTTTGAAGAGAAGCATTATGTTAAATCATTATGTTAAATCATCATAATAAAATATGAAAATATAAATCTATGGTAACATTTGGACTAACTTATTTCTCCCTCCAATGTACTGGCGTCCTGTCCAGGATCTTATCCTACCTAGTAACCTAAATTTCTGGCAAAGGCTCTAGGTTGCTGTGACCCTTAAAAGGAAAAAAGTGACTTGGATATTATTATAGCTTTGAGATGCATGTGTCCTTCTCAATCACATGTTGTGTCATGTTGTGACTAAAACCTGCTACGTAATTTGAACAAAGATTAGTTTACACAATGGTGAAAAAGACTCACCGTTAAAGATTGCTCAAACCAGGAATCCAGGAGTGTCTGGAGTGATTGATACAGCCCTTGGATCTGGTACCTAAACTCTGTGTAGTCATTGTCAAACTAAACAGAAGGACAAAACCATTAGAAAGGTGCATTGTATACTACTGTATGTTGGCTCTTATTTATTGTAATTACAGTACTGTATGTGGCTCTGAAAGGCATGGTGATTTCTGTAAAGGAGAAAAAGATATAAATGATACTCAATAGCAAATGTGAAGCTGCTCATCTACAAAATGCTATGAACTTTACCTCCTGTTTTCGGTGGTCAAGAATATTGTAGGACTTGGACTTTGTAGTGGTAACAATGGTCTGGTAGCGAATATAGATCTTCTCAATCCCTTCGATCTTCACTTGCTGAAGAGCTGACAGGCTCTCAATAGTGTCAATCATGTCTGCAATCTTTTCGAGCCGTTTGCAGAAAGTGTCAAATTTCCCGAAGATGTAGTTTTCACTGAGACACCACAAAAAAAAAATGTGTTTAGAGTCAAGATGTCAAGTCAACTGGGACAAAGTCATATTTGTGAACAAGAGAGATATACAATGAGTAAGTCTATTAAAAAAAAACATCATATTGGAGGCTTGGAACACTGCTATTGATCAAATAGCTCAGATAATGTGATATTTTGTGTTCCATGTCAAAATACTGTATGTCTCTCTATCTAATATTTCTTTCTCCTTTATTTTTTTACTAAAATCCTATAAAGTACATTGTTGATTGTTAGGTGTATGTCATCTAATTTGTCATTTGTTTTCTTCCCAATAGGATGATGATTTAGATCAATTAAAATAAATGTTAAAAAACGAAATTACAAAAGGAATCTGTAATCCAGTACATTTGATCTTTTTAACATAAACTCGAGTTCATTAGTCCATTGAATGCAAAGACCAAACATGTTCATGAAGCAGTTGCTTTTCCAGCTGTGAATTTACCAACTGAAGGCATGGTATTTTAGTTGAATTTGTGGGTCTAGCAAGCAACTGCTTTAATGTACCTGAATTCAAACTGCTTGTCATTTGGGTTTTCTCTGAGCTTTTCACGAACTCGCTGGAAGCACTGCTGATACTCATGATTGAGCTCCATGCACTCCTTGATCCTTTTGAGCAGCTCATCCCTGAAATAGAAGGTGCTCATCATTCGGATTCTGAAGCAAAAACAGTGTTTAGAAATGATGTCATCATTTTAAGGAATACCTAAAGATTTTCTATCAAATTCCAAGGGTCCTTCCCTACTGCCTATTGTGAATAAGAGCTGTTCAAGTCATTCTTTTGATACTTGTTTTCTGAAAAAAATATACCCTACTAAGACTAATGAGCACTGTGGTCATTTCAAAATACAGTATTAACATTTTAATTATATAGTCATATAAGTCTTTAAAATGAAATTATATAATTACAGTATGTTATATACATACTAAATTAGTCAATTTCACTATAACAAGTGTATAAACTTCATATTTTCTGCTCTCCATAGTTTTCAAATCAATACATAAGTGCTGTTTATTTTTTGTTTGTTTGCTTTGTTTTTACCTGTCGTGCTCCCAGATTTTGGAAACACCCTGAGTGAGGTATGTTTTGCAAGTGCTTATCATTTGGTTGGTGATTTTCACAAAGAGAGACGTCATACGCTCAGAGGTGTTGTAGTACTGGGATATGCTGTGGATCATTCGAATGCTGTTCATTAGGCTTGGGATGTGTTCCATCATGCTAGGCTAAGACACACACACACACAAAAAATAATTTCAGTTAATCTGAATTCTGTTGCCTTTTTAGAGACTAATAGGTGCTCATGGTCTACCAAAAATATGTTCATACAGTTTAGATCAGCTCAGTAGAAAGTCATAATACAGGCAGGGGGGTTTAAAACAATTTCAGTTGATGTGGTACATCAACAATGTCTGTGAGAAAAGTATAAGAACATAAGAACAGTTACTGTATAGTCCAATATTAGCCCATTTTGCAGCTAGTAGTTAATTGATCCAAGGATCTCATCCAGCCTTTTCTTTAAAAATGCCAGAGTACTGGCTTCAATAACATTGCTCCATACAGTACATCCACAACCCATTTTAAATGCATATATACAGTTTCCATTTTTATCCTCTTCTTCGTGTTGTACTGTTCATTCTGTTGTCAATGCCCTTAAGGATTTTAACTGTTGTAACTTGGCTCGTGCTGCTCCTGCATTTTAATAGCACTTACTGGTGAACACTTGCCAAGGGGGCCGAAGAACTTCTCCAGAGTGTAGAGATATTTCACATTGTCTTTAGCTTCATTAGCAGCATTAGTGATGTTGCCATCCTACGAAAAAGAGGAACAGCTCATTTTAACATAAACACATGGCTCACTAACTGGCAAAAACTGTAAATTGACAGATTACGTGAAAAAATGGATTTAGAAAGAGAAGCGGAGGATAACATGGAAAACGTGTTTCCCAAAAGAAAAAGAAATAATATATTTCAATTAATGTGCTAATTTTAGATATAGTCATTATAAATGTAAGCAAACATATATCTGATTTTCCTCATTGTTTTCAGTTATTGTGTCATTTACTTGGAAATCTGATGCCCTTTTTACTATTTATTACTTATTACTATTTGAATACCCTTTTTACTCATTTACACATCTAAGAAAAAAATCAAACTTTCTTTTCCCGTGTATAGTAATATGAGTGTAATGTAGTGTGAATTTTCTCTTTTCCCTTCTCTCCTTTTTTTCACTTTTTTGTCTGATACATTTTCAAGTCACTAATAAACTAAGCTCTGTGAAGTAAATGAAACGCATGCATTCTGAATATAAACAAAGAGTGTGATACATTAGTAATTGTATCCAAATGCAAATATTGAGCTAGAAAAATAACATTATGTCTACATCATAAGAAAATGCAATTTTATCTAGTATCATTGGGGCAATACAAATTTGTAAAGATAAAGAGATGTTGATGAAACATTCTCTGTAATAGTTATAGAAATCTTAAACTCTAGATTTATAAATATACATTTCTACATTATAAAATATGCAGCATTTCTTCTTTCGTGTTGCAACAGTGTTATATATGAATATTAAGGCAGATTGGCTCCCAACCAGTGACTCATGGGTACTTTTTGAGCAAGGTTCACAGTAGTAGATAAGGAAGAGTTCCTATGTTCTTGTGGAAGGCCTGTCTTTAAGGGGACTGTACTAACAACAAAACCCCCACTGGAGGCCGCAAATTGGCTTATATCCCTTGTTAATACAGTGCATCCAAAAGAAGTCAAATGTGTTAATTAATCATATTATTAGCTCATATTATCACATATGGGTGTAATTAGTGTGGTTCATATTAGGAAGGAAGAGTGGTGATGGCTTCTCTGTAGTCTTTGAATGTCCACAATCTATTTTGCTGTAAATCTATTTGATTAGAAAATGCAGTTAGTGGTTTATATTAAGCGTAGACCAGTCAGATCACTGTAGTCTTATGTCTTAGATTTCATTTACAGAAAAGAGTTCTGTGCGATATATACTTATAACCCTTCTGTTTTGTTTAAATAGTCAGAATCATGGAAGGGAAAAGATATTCGTTATTTCAGTTAAATCTTGTTCTAAGATTGGGCTTGACAGTTTTCAGAATAGTGCATGTGCAGAGATCACAAGAGGCATCTTATTTGAAGTAGGGGATCTGTCAGAAGTTTTCAATTGACTTACTTGATCAAATAAAGGATTTAAAAAATAGATTCCCTAACTTACCACAACCCTACAGTAACAACTGTTGTGTTTTAGGGGCATAATAATTAATATAAGAATATAAAGAAGATCTAAATGTGTAAGTCTTACCAGTCTTCCAATGCATGCCACTGTAACACCTTTCCCTACAGAATGCTATTTCCTAACATTGTTTAATGTAAAGATCTTCAATTCATAAAGACAGTCAGTCACAATTAAGACAGACAAGGAACATTTTATTTCTGCGGTATGTTTAACAATTGGATTTTAGAACTATTTATGGTGAAAGATTAAAGAAATAACAGCCTTGCCAAAACTCAATAAAGAAAGGTAAAACCCAGTGGAATTCTACAATTTGCAACATACCAGCTGTTTCCAGATCTTCAGAGTTCTGGATTTAGCAACCTGTAGCACACCAATGACCTTTTTGACACTGGAACTTTTGATTTCATCTAAAAGACTGACAAAAACAAACACATCATCAGAAGGACGTTTCACCAATGACCATCGGCCACAGAATCAGATCCGGGGTCAAAGGTATTGACTCTATAACTGTACTCTCTACAATATCATCGGGAAACTCTTTCTTGATCAATGGTTACAATTACAATTTAATCTGAATGCATACAGCCCCTCTATTACTATTAAAGCAATGTGAGAGTGTACAGCCAACAATATATTATAAAACACAGGTATAGAGTAAAAGCCACTGACCTATTGAACGTTGCCATTCTCTTCTTCCAGTGCTCGAGCTCCGCAGAAGGCCCGATGTCGTCGGCCTCCTTCCGCATCTGCTCACCCTCCGTCAGGACTTGCTCGATCTGCTTGGCCCATCGCAGCAGCGCTCCTTCCAAGGCCTCCACCAGCTCTGAGTTTGCAGCTTCAAGAGAAGGTCCACACACTGAGCCTTGTCTGATAATCATACACTCAAGTGGATGACCCCTGGTGTAACGGGAGCTGGTTCAGACTCCCGTGTAGTGCGTATTTAGGACCCTATGCAGACGGTAAATCCGGAAGAGACTGGAGGAGGGCAACAGGGAAACACGGCAGGATCAGAATGGGATGACTGACGGGGGGGGGGGGGGTGTGACTCAGGGGAACATGATCAAAACAATCCGAAAGGGGAAACCAGGAAGCAACCCAAAAGCCCATAGCCGGGAGATCCATCCAAACAGAGACAGGAATGGGGAAGAGGAATCAGGAACAAGGAAGTTAAAATCATAACGGAGCCGGGTGCTCTGAGCCCAGGACCCAGATGGTCAGGATGCCCGGGAATAAGACCTGCCCTTGGGCTGCCCGCAAGCCTGGGGGATAGGCTGGCCTTGTGGCATCCATCTTCCAATACAAAGCCCCGAAGCCCAGAGACGCCAAACTTAAGTAGGGACAGGAAAATAGGAGACAGGTGCATGTAATGATGAAACTAAAATACAAAAGGTCGGAGTGCCCTCTAGAGGAGGGATGACGACCATGACACCTGGTACCAGGGAGCAGAACTATGACATTATAGTGGTCTTAGACTGGGCACTCATTACGGAAGACACATCATTATGATGCATTCATGATTTTGTTTTAACGAAAAGCAAACACTGCATTTGAATGTAAGAGATATGAATACTTTACCAGCATTAGAGAAATCCAAAGGACCCTGAAGGCCATCCAGGTTGTATTCAACATCCTCTGTCTGTAGCTGGAATTTTCCCTCCATGCTTTGCCTGGCTGAAGACAGGCTACTAACGAACTTCTCCACCGAACTCAGGAACTCCTGTACCTGGGCACTGTTCAGACCATCTTTCACTGCACCCCAGTTCTATGGAGCAATATCAGCAATTTAACAAACTAGAAATAGAAGGGACGAAACATACTCTACCAGGTGGTAATCATACCGTCCCTTCAAGGAAGCAGGGATGTCTCAGGTGTTACCTTAAATTTACCATCTTTTTCAGATGTTTTGTGAATATTGTGACATAAGCCAAGATTTCATAAAGCGATTACCATCCTCTTATCATAAAATCTTAATAGTAATGTATTTTATTTTCCATTGTCTCTTTCATTTCTATTTACTGGCAGAATATATTTTCCTGAGAACTTTCTGGTTGTTGTGTAGTTCTGTCTGGAAGTCTGTTAACCTGAGCTATGAACAAACATGTTTGCTCTGGAGTTTGGTTTGCTCTACCACTAAAAAAGCTCAAACAAACGCTCCAAATCATCAAAAAACATCGGCAAAAAGAGGAAACCAGTGTTTATAGATAAGCACTTAAGGCCACTGTCTGTTTCTTATACACCTTTGTAGAAGTGAGTGAGTACCTCTTGGGATTTAAGTGCAGGTAGCATGATCTGAGCAAAAAGCTTTTCCAGGCTGTAAAGTATGTTCCCATCAGAGCACTCCAGCATTCCAAAATTCACTTCCTGCAATGAAACCAATATTAGACAAATTCCAAAAACTGAATAGGTTAAAACTTCTTATTTCTTCTGACCTGTTGTACTTGTAATAGTAACTGCAGCTATGCTGATGACTATTCTATACTGTATTTTAGATATATACATGTTCAAAACAGTGAAGTATCTGCAAAATGAAGATTTTAACAGCTTAAGTCGTTAGCTGTACACCTTAATGAAATGTTTAGATTTTTACCACCTTTTTTAATATCAACAATAATTTAACAGAGGTCTTTGTTACTACAATATCTGTACTTTGTACATACTGTATGTACATATAAGATAAGATCACTTTATTAGCCATATACAATTTCTTGCATTAGGAATTCATCTTTTTGCATACCAAAGCATGCTTTCCATGAGACACAGACACACAGACAGGGAGAGAAGCTTGGGGTCAGAGCGCAGGGTCAGCCATCATATAGCCTCCCTGGAGCAGTTGGGGTTAAGGGCCTTGCTCAAGGGCCCAACAGAGTAGGATTCCTCTGCCAGCCGCGGGATTTGAACCGGCAACCTTAGAGCCACAGACGCAGATCCTGTGTATGTATGACCCCTTTTAAAGACCAGCACTGACCTGGGAGACATTTGCTGTTGTTATGGCTTTGTCGGTGGTCCTAAGAAAAAACAAACATGTTCCAACTAAACCCTGCAAGAACAAAAAGAGACAATGTGAAGATAAAATGAAAAAAACAATGTTGTGTTTTAGAAGATGAGGAATGACCAAGGGTAATATCTGATAAAAACAAGTTGTGAAAACAATGTTCTATGGATTTCAAAAGATTAAAATTTAAATATTACATTTGAGAATACATTGCTGTTACTAACAACAGTTTTTAGTACTATTTCCTGTGAGATTTTTGTTTTAATGTCTTCGGTATCCACATTGGTACACAGTTTTGCATAGAAATTAGTACAAGGTAAAGGGTGCGACAGAGTAAATGAATCAGGCCTCTCTTACCTCAGCAGAGCCACTGGTCACAAAGAGCTTCTTCTGTACTTGTGTCACTGCTGTGTGCACACTGGAGCTGTCTATCCAGGAGGACACGCTTTGCTTGTGCTAGGCAGGACAGAAACTGGCTTTAAACAAAAACATTTCTACACCAGAGAAAAAAGCAGCCCAGATAACTTGCAGGTAGGTAAGCTCATTTTCTAGAGATATTGTATGCAAAGATACCTATTCCAAATAGATATATCTTAATACAAATACCTAAAAAGACACATAAGAATTCAAAAGGCATGAAGAGCTAGCGGTAATTAAATGCACAATAAGATAAACTAATGCTTCTTGGCATTTATCATGTAGTATATCTGTTCTTTGAGGTGCCTTGCTTTCCATTTCAAGTTACTGCATACTGTACCTGACACAACACCAAAACAAGAATACCGATGTGTCTATCCCTGCATGGCAATCTTCACAAAAATAAATTTATAAATGGAAAGGATCATTACCATTCTTACTTCTTGGTAGAAGAAGAGGATCTTCTTTGTTCCATTTGGCGCAAAGAATTCATCGATCATGTTAAACTGGTGGAACAGAAAAGATTAACTTCAAGCAATACAAAACTGACTGAAATCCACATGTATTGTACACATCTGGTGATAGTAATCAGTATTTATCTAGTGTACTGTATATACTGTATTATAGAGGTCATAAAAATAGACAATATTCACTATGACAATATAATGACATTATAATGACAACTTGGAAATTTGAAATATCCAGGACCTTACAGTTCACTAAACATCATACAGATTCCAAATTATTCATTAGACTTAATACCTTTTCATCAGAAATTACCGCCTCCTCCACCTCTGTCTCTCCCAGGCCCACGCCATCAGCCAGCTTGACAATGAGGTACTTGTGTCGGGCATCTAGCAGGGCCCGCCGCTCGTCCTTGGTAGCCTTGGCCTGTTTGGCCATCTCCTTCCTCGCTTCATTTGACAGCACTGTGGTCTTTTTACCAGGTGTCTGAAGCACAAACACGACACCAGTTTATGTGAGCTGACGGGGGGGTGTAGGTGCAGATGCATCGTCTCATACAGATTACCGTGCAGGCTAGCCTATGTATGATTTCACTAATTACAAATAACAGTATACATCCTCCTTCTTCAGAAGAGTGGAGTACTCATCTCTGGTGCAGGAAACCATTAGGTTGATTTCCAGTAAAGGGCAATAAGCAATCAAACCTAAATAATATACTGTATATGTGAAACCAGACATACTCAGAATTAATCTCCACTGAATGATTCTGACTTCCTTTAGTGTCATAAAGTTGCATTTCCTTAAGCACACAGACCATCAGCCTGTAATGGAGTCTTGTCATACAGCCTCTAAAAAAAATCTCAGTATAACATTTGGAGACTGAATATTTGGGTACAAAACTCTTGTACAAAACATTTGTACATAAACATACAGTATGTTGAATATGTTTAAAAAGAGTAGAATATTCAGTATACAGATATAAAATACTGAGGACAACTAGCATAAGTACAATAGATCCTTAGATCAATCATCTTATAAAAACTAAAGAAGCTAGATGGGCTGATTACCTTCCTCACATTAATTGACTTTCTTAGGTTCTTACTCAGCAAAAAATCTGTAAGCCCGAGCTTGTTTCAGAAACATAAAGGCTAAACTCACTGGTGTGGTCATAGTAGGAGATGATACAACAGAGGCTGCCGTGTGACTTGTGCCTTTGGGTTTCTTGGCACCTAGACGCCTGTGCCCTTTAGCTCCCTGATCTGTAAATACAGTACGTAGGGGGAGACGTTATTCATTTTTATGACAAAATATTTTCTCAAAGTCGAATTACTGTTTCGTACATTTTGCAAATTATTCTTGTCTACTTTATTCATCACATTTTGTCATTGTTGCTTTCACTCTTAGTGATTGAGGCATTACTAATGTTTTTATAATGCAACCCCAGACAGTTTACCACAGTAAAATCTAATGCACTGCATAGTAATCTCAGGGAAGATAATATTTGGTTACAAAGAAGGCTTCCTTTTCCTCTTTAATCTAATTATTGTGTGCTACAGATGTATGGAATAATAATTTCTTCATGTTTAAATGAATGAGGATACACCACATAAACTGTTATGCTTAACAACAGAACATTTCTGAGTTCTATTCACCAGGCAAGAGTGACAGCTTTGACACAGAAAAAAAAGGAATTGTGCAGCAACAATTTTCAGTCCTGTAGTGTGAAATCATAACAAAAGCAATCATTTCACATAGGAAGAAAGAGGAACAAAAAAAATGCCTGAACTTATAATTGTTTTCAGTCATATACTTTGTGCCTAAACTAGAATATAACTGAAAGTCTAGTCCATCATTTTCTCAGAAGTCATTGTGGAAATAGTTTGGCTATTTTTTTTCTTTCTCAGTCAAACTAAACTATGATACATGGCAGGGACTTACCTTTCTGTATGTTGATAAGAGGAGGGGCGATGCCCTCATTTGTAAGTCCGGGTGAAGCTGCTTCACCATCCTCTTTCTCCCCGGCCTCTGTGTTCACTTGCTGTTTCTCTACATCCTCTGTGCCCTCCTGTGGTTTCTCTTCAGCATCAGTACCCTCCTCCTGGGGTCCTGATAGCTCCTCCCCAGGACCTGTCTTCTCACTGTCAGACATCTGTAATCACATATTATTGAACATTAGTTCACATATTTTACACTACACAGCTGTATTTCAGTGACAATTTCATTTGCCACTGCAATAAAAGGCTGGTTGCAAAGTCAAGTCTTCAAGGTGAAAAAAGAAACCAGGTGGTTTTCAGAAGTTAGGCAAAGCTGAAGCTGGTGAGCACAGAACAGGAACATGAGACCTCCAAGAAAATCCAGGGTGTTGATGGACCAGTAGGTGGTACTCTTCCCCCTGGACAACAATTTTCAAAGCAATGCCTAAATATGGTGCCTGGATACTCTGAGATGTAGGAGGTGCGCTGCCCTCAGCTGTGTAGTGGAGCTGAATTCAGTGGCTGATGAAGTGGGTACTTCCAATACTGTATGTACAGTATAGTGATTTAGGATCCTTGCTATATAAGGATTAGTTATTATAATGATAGCATGCAGGTTAGGCTCTGAATTAGTGGTACAAATAGTCCATTAAAAACATGATAATACTTTTAGTATAACTTGAATTGAAAGACATAATGTCATGTTTATGAACTAAATAATATTTAAAAAAATAGGGAATGATTATTAGAGTATAGGTACAGTATAAGAATATAAGAAGATAAGAAGAGTTACAAATGAGAAAAGGCCATTTGGCCCATCTAACTCATTTGTTTATTTTTTCAGTAATCAACCGATGATCCAAAGGTTACTTCCTGCCAAAACCTAAAGGTACTCCTACAGCCCCTTGTGTAAAAAACTGTCTCCTGTTCTCAGGTGTAAATGCACTTCCTTATAGCTTCAACTTGTGTCCTCTACTTCGAGTTTTATTGTTGTTTCTAAAGAGGTCCACTGAGGATTCTGAATATTGTACTTTAATGAGGTCCACATGTCTTCTCTGTTCAGTTCTTTTAGTCTGTCAGTGTAGAGCGTTCCTTTGAGCTCAGAAATGTATCTGATATTGTATAAAAATGTTGTGAGCTGTGTGATTAAAAATGCAGAATGATTATCTAAGATGATACAGTATGTACATAAAAGCCAAATTTTAAAAAGCACACGCTGGTGAGTTCACAATTGTGTGTATGCATAATATGAAACCTCAGTAGTATGTTTTCTTGCCTTGTCTTGTACATAAATACACGAGGTAAACAGTCTGTATTAGGATTAAGAAACCATTGTAGACTGAAACCATTCTAGTTTTGCCTTTTGAACAATATAATGATAGTCTCAAAGCGGCTAACCAATCAGAGAATGGCTTAGATATGTCATTGTGACCTTGACTCTCAATAGCAAGAGAACCTAGTCACCCTTCTGAAATGAAGGTATTGTGAAGAAAAGTAACTGAATAAATGCAATTTAAACCTTAAGCAAAACACAATTATGCACTTAAATGGCCAACATAGGGAAAAATGATAAAAAAATAGACATTCTCATGCTTAGTCTGTTTACTATTTTAAAAAAATAAACATCCTAAATAAAAATGAATATGTGGTTTCTACGGTTCCACTACCCAGTATCATGTTGCCCTAGAGCAATATACAGTAGGGTTTAATACAGCAGTTTCATGCAGTCAAATACCCATAAAAGAACAAATTTCCATCAGGAGTTAAAAAAATACAATAACGATTAAAAACAGACATCTGATTTCACCAGTGTGGAAAAAAAGAAGAAAGGTACTTGTATAATTTCTAAATATTTACTTAATATAGTATGTAACAAGGTTCTGTCAATCCATTATCAGAAACCTTCATTACGCAGTGCGCAAGGGGGAACTTGCTACAAAGATAACATTCAGATATGGATGTTTGTCAGATAGGATACGTTTGTCAGAATTTCCCTGGCAAGCTCATCATGAGATATGCTCAGTAACTTTGGTTTATTTGAATACTTTATGTATCTGTTTTACTTGAGCTGATCAAAAGCCTCATTTTCTAAGAATGACTTGACATCTTGATGAAATAACCTGATTAAATGACTATTTCACAAACACAACACAGGATAAACTAATATAGAGTATCCTTCCATAGTGACAAGCTGCTTATTCTTGGTAAGTGTTGTGGCTAAAATTGATTCTAAGAGCTATTATTTATTATTAGACCAAAACCAAAAGTATGTCCAGTTTCAGAAAGCAGGAAAAGTTCTACGAGAAGGGAAAAGTGTTTACAAATTAAAGTGTCATAGAACAAAAGTTGTTAAGTGCCGTCCAAGTCACACACAAACAATAACAGAATGCAGGATTCCTGAGGGCCTTCACTCATTTTAAAGAAAACTTAAGACATTCTCATTTATCTCAGCCTTCTTGGTTGTTACCTTTGCAGAAAGCAGAGCTCAGGTAGTCCTCCTGTCTGTAATCCACCTGCCAGTATTTTGTCAGTGTTTGTTTCTCACAGCTCTGTAAACCCTCTTTCCTCTGAAGTGCGAACTCTGTTTGAAAAAAAAAAATCCCCACTCCCCCCTCCCTCTGTCTGTCAGAGTTTGGGTGCTACCATGGAAACTAATGCAGCTTGAACTAAATCCAGCTCACCCATTCTTGCCAAGCCAAGAACAATTACTATTTTACTGATACTCTCTGACTGAAGTGTTTCAGGATAAAAGACTACAGGCTCCATTAATCTATTAAGATGGCATTTTCAAGTCCTCCTGTATCATGCTTTGTACAGTACATTTGCCAAAATTACGTGCATACACCTACTGTACTTCTACACATTTGTTCCTTGCTTTCATTGTTATTCTTCCAATTTTATTCAAACCAGTACACTTTGCAAGGCACAGTGCTATAGCAACCCCATACAACAGAGTGGCTCAATGCATGCTCAGTTGTAAAACCAGTAGCACAGCATTTTGTTTTAAATTATGAAGTCTTATAGGTCTTTACAAGTAAACACAGAAATGATCATTTAAAATGACTAAAATATATTTCTTGTAACCCACTGAGACAACAATGTACTGAACATATTTGAATCCACTTTAATGCATCAGGTCTATTCCAGACATACACACTTTGTTGAAATGTTCTGCTTTATGACGAATTTGGGAAGGCGTTTATACTTAGTTATGATGCTTGAGGCTAATGTTTTACTTCTCGCTCTTGTCTGGTACGTTTTGCTGTGCTTTGATGGTATTACTCACTTGGCAAATACTTTCATTTTATTTTCTTACGGTGAAGAGAAGGGAAGTAACAAAAATATGATGTGTATCACTTAATCAAAACAAAGTTATCTTTATGGAAAGGCACTGACGAAGCAAATGATATATGAAATGGAATCCCAGGAGTCGTAAGTTAAAAAAACAAGTGAGCGTAAAGTAAAAAAACTTTTGAATTTATAGGTACAGTATGTCAGTAGTTTTTTTTTAGATTTTCATTGCTACGGTAACTGGTAGATGAATAGCTGTATATTTGAATCCCTGTAGGTAATGTGCTGCTCTGAGCCGCCAATAAAGGCTTTCTGATCATTAGTGAAGTCTTTGTCAGGCTGCAGAGAAGCCTCTAGGGGGGTAGCGCTGTTTCCTAGCACCTCAAACAAACCTTGAGAGGTGCATTGACACGCGATATGCCAGATTTCTCCCTTGTCATTATTGAATAGAATATGCTGTTATGAGACCGAGTCCCCGCACCCACCCATCATTAAACACTCATCAGTTTAAATCTTTAAACTTAAAAGTATTAGGAATAGCTTGCAAAAGCAATGCGGACATGCTTTGACGAATAATACGTTAGCTGAAAACAAATTACATGAGCGATGTTATATATAAACATTAAACATGGATTCAGCATCAAATATACTACATAACATATACGAAGCTTCACCGAGTTGTCCTTTTTTTGCTGTCTAAATTTGTTTTCGCATAATGCTCTTAAAATACATTCAGTCTTTGTTGACAATTCCTTGGACAATAGGAAGCAGGGTGTGGGGGATACTGCTATATTTTATATGACATTAAAACTCTGAAAATGTACTTAAATTGTTCGCAGTTAGCTCAACATTAGTATGATGTCACCGTAGACTGAAACTATCAACCTCATATACCAGCCACACGCCGATTACTTTTTTTTATAATCTCGGTATTTTAGTCATAAATTGGTCTCATTTGAAACGCTAAGTAGACTGCCATGAGACCACCATAGAGTACAAACGCATTTCGAACGAGCTGTTTGTGATTTAACTCCTGAAAAATCAATCAACCATGTTTCCATGGCAAACGCAATTTCCTGGGAACCTGCCGTAACCAAGGAGCTGGATTGGAAACTTTGGATTTACTTCCGGGTGTATGTCACAGTTTCATGTTTCCCTGAATTCTCTATATCCACGATTTTTTAGATTTTTTTTCTGCTCCCGATTTAACGTCGGTGCAATATTCGACCTTTGAAAAGCGTCCCACATTAAATGATTTTCACTTCAGTGACTTTTGCTTTGTGGGAGCAGATCCGGCCAGGGCTCTCCTTGGTAACGACGCTTTCAGCAAACAATTGGTTTACAACAGGTAGTGGCTGGCACACAGCACTGGTTGACAGTTTGTGATTTAAAAAAAAAAAACTTTGGCAAAAAAGATTTACAGCACGGAAAAAACAACAGTTTTCGGCCGATGGCAGATGACAACAGGCGAGGAGACGAGGATGAACGGGGTCCGGGAGCCGCTTACCAGATATTTGTGGTGATGGAGGATCTGCTGGATAAACTGAAGCTGTTGGACTACGAGGAGGAGGTGCTGAGGAAACACAACATGAAAGCTTTGTCACGGTAACTAATGGTCATGCTTCACTAAACTGTCAACTGAAGGTGCAAGTAGACTTCAGCAGTTTATAAACCCAGATTTTATATCTTAGTTTTATTCCGTCTATAGTGGAAATCGTAGAAAAATAAAGTTACGTTTTGTGTTTCGTCAAATTACGATCACCTACTGTACATACAGTATGATGTCTCTAATACGCCATAAAAAAGACATAATTTTTAAAAATGCTTAAATTTGCCCGTAAAAGCCAAAACAAAATCACAACTATATTATTTGTTTTGCTTCTTTTATGATATTTATAGAACATCATTTGAGAATACGTGTTAGATTAAAGGGTATGGTGGAAATATGAACGGGGGAGTAGTTTGTTCATTTGTTCATTTGTTCATCGGTCTCACAGTGTTGCTCTCTGAAGTGTTTGTGGTAATAGCTGTAGCTGTCTCTGCCTCTACCTGGGAAACATTCAACAGCTCTGCAGCGCCCTTACTGTACATACTGTACCTTGGCTTGACTCTACCAAACTGCACCTGGAATGTCGTTTGCTAGGCCCGTGTACCTGTACTCCTATTTCATGCGCAATATACTGTAGGGATCGCATTTCAACCCATCAAGGTAATTGTCCCACATATTGTTTTTTTAAGGTTGTTCATTTACCTTTTTTTTAACTAAAACATTCTATAATGCTTCATGCTGTCAGTGCTTTATAAAGATTGCTGGTAGTATTTTTTGAGAATGTTGTAGTCAGAGCTATACACAATTCAGGGTACTGTTAAAGCTAAATGGTGCATTTTCTAAGAACTGCTAAAGAGAACTGTAGTAAGCAAGCTTCACCCTTCTCCATTTTTAATGAACTAATGTTTAAAGAATATACAGTTATTATAACAGATATAAAGTATGTGATCATCAGTAGTCAAATAAATCATTTAAATGTCTCTGAAAGGACGCTAACCCAGATTTCATTGCAATGTGTTTTTCTTTCCTTTTCATTTTGCAGCAGTGCATGTGTCTTTCTATGATATCTTATCATCTCGGAGTCTGTCATGCTCTAAAGCTCATTGAATACCTTTCAAGATTTAAGTGAATATTTAAATGCTCTAAAGCTCATTGAATACCTTTCAAGATTTAAGTGAATATTTGCTTATATCATATTTCCTCAGAGAGAATTCTAGGGTAGAATAATTGTTAGTAATCACAATTAATCCTATTTTGAAATAACTAATATGAAATCTCTAAAACAAACAAAACAGAGTAAAATAAGATAAGGACAGACACTTCACTAGCCTTTAAAGGTAAACAGTCATAAACCACATTAATTGTGCTGCCAAGGTCTGACTGCATGCTGAATTTTCAGAGCCATCAGGGTGACTTAAAAAAAACCCTCTCTTTTCAGACACTACTTCGCCCTTCCTACAAATCCAGGAGAACAGTTCTTCATGTTTACCACCATTGCCTCGTGGCTCATCAACCAAGCTGGGCGACCCTTTGAGCAGCCTCAAGAATATGATGACCCCAATGCTACGGTCTCGAATATATTGGCAGAGCTCAGGGCTTTTGTAAGTGTACCTCTTTTAAGCAGTGTCTCTCTTTTAAGCAGTGTTTTCCAGTGTCTGCTTTACCACGCATGAATAAATGTACCATTTAATATGAGGGTAGATGAAGATTGTTCCCCGATTTTGTAATCAGGGTCAGAACCAAATGGCATTGTTGATGTAACTTTCCATTTTTTAACATTTTTTTAAAGCCTGCCTTACAACAAGAATAAATTATTTGAGACTTCTGGTACACTTCAGTGTGGTGCTGTCAGCATTTCCTGTCCCAAAAAAATGTCCCATAGTTTCCATCTTTAAAAGAAACTTTTTTTATTCATTAATAATTATTTTTTTACTTATTAGTTGAATTACTCATATTTGTGTGCCTCAAAGTGGAAAAGGTTCAGAGACACTTCTTTAGAGTAGAGGTTCACATCTATCGTCCTGAAGGGCCAACTATTCACAGGTTATATGTGTCCTTTTCAAATAGGTATATCTGAAAGGCAGGGAAAATTCCATTTCATACAGTAGGTATGTTAGCTGAAATGTATCCAGCTGACATCTGCAGAAGATTGAGTAAAGTAAAAAAAAACTTTAGCCAGAACTTTAACACTTTTAAAACTGTTTCATTTAAGCAAAAGTAGGAAACCTGCTGGATTTTTGCCCTCAGGGACTGAAACTGTGGGTTTATGCTAAAGTGGAAAGGTGTCGAGTTGAGGGTTTTTCTTTGTTTTAATGTTAGGGTGGATTAGTGGATTTCCCTCCTTCCAAGTTGAAAACAGGCTATGGGGAATATGTGTGCTACGTGCTGGATCGCTTGGCAGAAGAGGCGCTGAAACGGTCGAGATTCACCTGGAAGAAGTAAACCTAAAACAGTTATCTTTTGCTCTGCAAAGCAATGATAGCAAATTGTTAATTAGACACTTTCATGGAATGGAACAGGTCAAGGTTCTTCCCATGCTGAAAGGTACAGTAAAGAAACACTTTGTTTTGGCTGTGGAGCCTTCTTCTGGTGTGAGGGAGAGAAGGAAAGTAGCTATTTGTTTTTTATTCTGCATTTTGTTTTGTTTTTTATTTGCTACATGGAAGCATGGGATGAACCTGTTCCTTCGCAGCCTACACATACTAATGCAGCTCTCTGCTTGAATACTTTTATGCATGGAATGCAAGGCATTGCATGTTACTTACAGTACCTGGAAAGATTTGTTTTTTCTTTGCTGCAACATTTAAGATCCCTCATTGAACGAAATTCTGTCTGAATGATGTTCCAGGCCGAGTTACCCCAAAGAAGAACTTGAGGAGGAATCCGTGATGGATGATGATGCTGAACTGACGCTGAGTAAAGTGGAAGAAGAAATGATAGTGAGTATCTTGCACTACTTTAAGTTACTGATGTCTTGACATGCTTTTGAGAAGTAGGATGTATTAGGAAGTATTTCCTCACAGACCTCCCTTTAGCTTTGGTTTTAAAGATGATGCTGCTGTTACAGTGGTGGACATTCACAAAGCCTCCATGACTGAAAGTAGTGCTAGGCAGTTAAATTCTGTATATCGCAGGACAAAATCAGCTCAGCTGTTTTTTAGCTGCTTTTATTTTTGAATAAAGTATATTGATGATAATTAAAAAAATGGTTTTCTGTACTTTTTATCACAAGTAAAAATAATATAGTATGAAATTACAATAGTTGTGTTAATAACCTGTGCTTGTTCTTTTGCTTTGACCTTAACTATGGGGTACTGATTTCTCAAAAATGCATCCTCATTGATAATTTTATTTTGTAGGTTGAACTGGATGACTATGAAGAAGAACATCTCATAGACTTGGAAGCACTGAAGACAAGGACAAATCAGAGTGTAAAACGTTTTTTTGCTTTTCTTTAAGACAGAATGGTGTTCCTTTAAAGTAGTCTTCTTATTACAAGATATTTACACACAAAAACAGGTCAGAACATCCAGAATGGTTTCAACATGTAATATTTTGCCATGTTATAACTAGCTGTCCTTGTTTGAGGTATATTTCTGTTAATACTTACTTATGTTTTACTTTTTCTAATGTGAAATACAACTGACATAAACACTGCAAATAATAAGTGAAGTCTGAACGTTTTCTTACAAGTGTTTCATTGAAATCTTACATTAATTCATAGTTTCCATGCAATCACAAAATGTTTTAAGACAAAGTATGTTAATTAAATTGATTTTATGAATTTATAGGAAACAGGTGAATCCTTAAAACCAGATGATATTTTGGAATCCAATACAGATGCTGCAGAATGGAATTTGGAAGTAGAGCGTGTTCTTCCACAGCTGAAGGTCACAATCAGAACTGATAACAAGGTGAAGATATTGCTTTCCTATACACACGTACTGTATGCAATTGCAAGGCGTACTGCTGCCATAAGAACCAAACAGGGCCAAAACACTTTCCTGTACTGTAATTCCAAACATAGCAGCTAGAGTGAGTTGTTTTGTTCTAAGATGTAAAATATTCCTGAATGCAGTAACTTTTTATCAGTACATGTAGAATTGTTTTTTTTTCCCAAAAGCAAAAACATAACAGCCAGAAGTAGGAGGTCATTTGGCCTATCTAGAAAAATACTATAGTGTATATGATATGGTGTAGAAATACTAACGTGTTTTATGTGTCTGTTCTTAATATACAATTAAAGATTTACCAAACAAAATGAGCTTTGTTTGTTCAAATCAACCTTATAGGTAGTTAAGCCTTTTCGTCTAAAATTTGCAGGATTGGAGAGTTCATGTGGACCAGATGCACCAACACAGAGATGGAATCGAATCATCTCTGAAAGAGACAAAGGTATTTTTTATTCATGAATGTTTTTAAAAAGTACTACATTTTACACACAAATATTAGTATTGTTGAAACAATTAATTCTTCTAAAATTGGGTGTTACTAAAGTATATTTATGGATTTAAGGATTGTATGGCATGAATCAAGTCTCTGGTTTGTTTTGCTTTTCAATCCATTTATTTTTCAGGGTTACCTCAACAAGCTCCAAGAAGAAATCAGTAAAACTCTTGAAAAAATTGGCAGTCGAGAGAAGTACATAAACAACCAACTGGAACATTTAATTCAAGAATATCGAGCTGCACAGTCACAGCTCAGTGAGGTGACAATATTGTTCTGTTTTGCTGTGTCTTGTAGGATATCTCCTTTTATTGGTGTTAACTTTCTGAGCACCTTCACGGAACAACAGCTGGTTAGCAAAATGCTACAGTATGTTCACTGGATCATGAGGAAATTAATTCCTTGTCTAAGAAACAGTAGAACATTATCATGCCATGGCAGTTTGCAAAACTGAAATGTCATATTCTGCATTATTTAAAAACATTATAAAAGTCATCCACTAAACCCTGGACACTTAAATATATATGATACTCAGCATACTGCTTATTGATAAAAATATTTCTATAATTTCATGCATCAAGCAAGAACAAATTTACTTCTCTAAGCCTTGTAATAATGTGACTACAGTATTTTTCATCTAGTTGATCTGCTGATGTCCTCATAAGCTTACTGTGAAATGAATTTAAAACTACTTTTTTATTATACAGTATATTCACTCATATTTTGAGAATATGAGCTCTTATTCACACACAAAAAAACCCCAAAAAGCTTAAATGTTTATTGTTTGCAAAGTTTTGGAAAATGTTTTTTCCAAGTAGTTTTCTTATGAAGTACTCGCACATATTTTACATTTTCTGTGCTTCTTTGTGTAGGCAAAGGAACGTTATCAACAAGGAAGTGGAGGAGTAACAGGAAGGACCAGGGTTCTGGCTGAGGTGAGGGAGCTAAATAAAACAGAAAAATCTATTAAATCTGCCAATATATATATATATTCTGATTAAGACTTTCCATATGATGCGGGTACGATAAATTAATGCTTTAATTTTTTACTAACAAACCTGAGATTATTAAATTTATGTTCATAGATCTATCTAGATTCCAAAGTACTGTTATTAATTAATGAAACAGGTTTCCTGGTAACCTGTTCCAATAAACATTTTTTTTTTACAAAAGTATATGGATATGTCTGAAGAGTAATCACCATTACCATACCCTAGAGAAGACCAATGCCAGCAGGATGTTTTCAGCATTCCCTGGAATAGATAATTGAAAGGAATCCCCTGCAAACTGTGAAACAACAATTCCTGTCATTAGCCTGGGGCATGGGGAATGGCATCTCTGTGATGGTGTCATCTAGTGCACAAGTATAATTTGCTCTTCACTTTCAGAATAAGTTTGGTATCATGAAAAAAAAGTCATGTTGTGATTTTTCTTTTTTTTATTATTTGTGCAATAATATTTATATTAAAAGAGATTAATCTCCATTTTGTCTTTGAGTAGAACAATTAAGAATGTAATATATTAGATTAATTTGATTAAGAAAGCACCTTTTATGTTATGATTATAGACATCACCATACTGTACATGCTTTATATTACTTCTTGGAAATGCCCTACAAGTGAGTTTTTTTTTTTCAGATTACAGAAGAATTGGAAAAAGTTAAGCAGGAGATGGAAGAAAAAGGCAGCAGTATGTCTGATGGAGGTAAGATACGAGGTGTAATTCTGTCTAAAATTAACTGCTGGCCATACACCCATAGTTTTCAATTTTGCAGCAACTATTAATTAAACATTCTCTAAAATATACAGTATGCCATTTCTTAAGACAGTTCTGCTTCTAAGCATTGTTACATGGCTAAAGTTAAATATTCATTCCCATATTTTCTAGCAAGTGCATTCTCAAACACACCATAAGCCTGATAGTATCTCCTCTTAAGATGTGCAGTTTATATATTTGTATTAATTATCTATTTAATACAGCATGACATTTCATATAATGAAAATCATTATTTTTAAGTCTTATGAGTGTAGGCCTTGAAGGGAATTGCTACATTGCTTTTTCTTTAGGAGGAGACTAAAGAGCTCATTTTGTATCTGCTGTATGTTTCAGCTCCTGTAGTGAAAATTAAGCAAAGTCTGACGAAGCTGAAACAAGAAGTTGTTCAAATGGACATCCGGATCGGCGTAGTGGAACACACATTACTTCAGGCAAAACTTAAAGAAAAGTCCAACATGACCAGAGATATGCATGCCACCAATATTCCAGAGCATACAGTTAGTAGATACTAACGTGTTCATATTCTCTTGATTCATTGTACATTTTCTTTTTGTTCCCTTTTTGCATATTCCTACCTACTGTATGTCTCTTTGTAAGTTTATTATCTCTATGTACTGTAATTGTAATCTGTTTTTTTTAATAAGATTCTATGTACTATATATTTATGCCAATTAAAAAAAAAAAGTATGCTTACTGTGTTTAAAAAGTTTCCTGGCTTCAATTCTGATATCCACAATGCAGAGGTTCAAAGCTAACAGGGTGCTGGTTACCCCAGAAAGAAAGGGATGCAAAACCACTGTATTTCCCATTTGTACCATCAGAAAAGCGGTTTATGAGGGTAACTCAGACCCAGAGTCAAAGATTGGCATGGTCAGTATACGTCATCTTCAAGAATATACAGTAGTTAAATTAAAACCAGATGAATCTCACATCCACAGTAGATTTCTTCCACAACATAAGAAGATGTGGATTTGCCAAACAGCAACTACAGTAAATGACAATGTTTGTGCGTTGTACAAAATATACAGTATATTGATATATATTTTCTAGGCACTTCAACAAGCACTGAATTTAGATTAGAAAGGTGAAACCCATTTGGTAAAGAATGCTATCCCTTCTTTGGAGCATTGAGGTGGATTTGTTCTGCTTTAGGGATGTTCTGCATCCTCTGTTTCCACAGCCTTGAAAAAGCTCTGACAGACAAATGGATTCCAAAATTTACTTTGTGCTTCCTATCAAGAAACTCACCTTTGCTTGCAAAAACATATTCTAGTCAGATATCGATTGAAAACATGAACCAAAATCTGTGAACAAATGGTTAAGGGAGCATAAAAATTACAGCTCTTAATTGGCCATGCCAGTGTCTGGTAGAACCTTATACTTGTGGTATGAGCTGAAGAAAGCAAGTGCACAGGTGCATGATACTCAGTCTGGAGGTGCAGTCAAATGTCTCACCTTAGTTTAAACTGAACCTGTACAAGAGGCTGCAGTTTATTAGGGACAAATAAAAATACATAGAATACTGATTACTGGGTATGATAAAAATGATAAATGTACTATTGTTACACTAAATACTGATACTTTCTGTACACTTTGTCAAAATTAGAAGACAATGCCATGTATTTTATTTGCTAAATTAACTTAGTTATATTTAAGGAATGAATGTGCAATTGCATTAGAAATGCATTAAAAGTGCAGTGTTGCTAAATACTGTAAAACCAATTTAAATCCATCACTTGGTTACAAACAAATTCATATTATATAAATTTATTCAAGCTTGTAAAGTTTACTGCAGGCCTGTTACAAGCACTAGAACTTTTATACTTTTATGTGCAGCTTTTTATAAAGACTTGACACTTTTTGGACTGGGCTTTTCATTGGTGATCAGGAAACTAAAGATTCTGCCAGCAGAATAAAAAAAATGTCTATTTTTGTATAGAAGGCCTCATGAAGGTTCTCATGAAAAATGTACAGGTTAATTTTAGGGAAGTATTTGGAAGGATACTGAAAGATTTAGTAGGGCTATTTTAAACATTTGACGCATTTAACATAGATGGATTAGAGCTTCATAGGGAAGATGCATGCTTTAGTGATGATACTGATGGATTGTAGAAATGTTGAGTGCCCACAGGAGGGCACTGTTAGTAAAGAAGGAATGCTGGAAAAGTGATGGTTTCAGAAGCTCTTGTAGACTGCATGATTCGGGGTCACAGCAGAGCTGAAGCCTATCTGGGCAAGAAATGGGTGCAAGGCAGGGTACAGCTGAACAGGGCACAGGGCAAACAGGCACACAGGCACACTCTCACACCAGGGCCAATTTTCCCCAGCAGCCAATTAACCTACTAGTATGTTTTTGGACGGTGGGAGGAAACCAGATTACCGGGAGGAAACCCACATGAACATGGGAAGAACATACAAGCTCTAATCAGACAGTGCCCAAGGTCCAGTTTTTGTCATGATCGTAAACCCCTCCTCTTAAGGACGCTCCAGCCCTTCCTTGTTTTATTCGTAATCTCCTGCACCTGCCTTTGGTTCCTGCCCCCATGCTATAAAAACCAGATGTTCCTGCCAATCTGGGCTCAGCATTGGAAGATGGACGCCTGGAAGCTCACCAACCCGCAAGCAGAGGAGCGATTCGACTGCATAGGCTTCAGAACGGCGTCCTGACCATCTGTGTCCGGGACTGGGAGCGTCTGGTCCTGTTACCCCCCTTTTATTCCCCCGACCCTTCGCCGGATCCCACTCCGGCTTTTAACTCCGTTTGTCTGTGTCAGGATGGATCACCCGGATTTGAACATTGGTTTTCCCTGGTTTATCTTACGGACTCCCCTGGACTTGTTTGCCCTGGACACACACCCCTGAGCACCAGTGCACCTTGGACACGCCCCATGTTCTTCTTCCAGCCCCTAACCTAGTCTTTTTCCCCGTGTTTTCTCACTCCCTTCTGGATTGTGCTGTCTGCATAGGGTCCTGAAGGATGCTTCATGACAGTTTTGAACCAAGGGCCCAGCAATGTGAGT
The DNA here is from genome assembly GCF_055471065.1 of Atractosteus spatula. Lineage (NCBI taxonomy): Eukaryota > Metazoa > Chordata > Actinopteri > Semionotiformes > Lepisosteidae > Atractosteus > Atractosteus spatula. The sequence continues at coordinate 55,504,927 of NC_142711.1, read as the reverse complement.
CCGGAATACTAATCACTGCACCATTCTGCCACGCGTTAAATTATATAGCGCTTAAAAATAGTTAAAGAACAGAAGCATTTATATGTACATAGTCTTGCACTCCCTGTTATCAGTACAGCTGTACCATAAGTGGTATGTAGAATAAGCTGAAGCATGCTTTATCGCTGTTTACAATCACTGTTATTCATATAGTCATTTTCAATATTTTTCAATTCAGTAATCACACATTATGTGAACCACAAAAAAAACTTTTTGTTGATGTACAGTACATAATATGCAGTCCCTTGCAAAACCATTCATGTGGAAACATTCTTCCCCTCTTTTGACATTTTGTTGCTGTCTGAGCTGGCAATCATGCCCCTTCCATATAGGATTTTCTATAAAAGAATCTACACTATTTACTCCAAAAATATCTGAACCTCCTGCCATAGGTTGGTCCGTGTTCTTATTTATTTCAGGCCTAAAATGTAATTACTGTACATCTTTATAACAAAAATTAAGATAATCGTATTAATTGTGTAACACACAGACATTAGATACATTTATATTATTTAATTAAAATAATTAAAAATGATACAATATAATACAATAGTAAATACCCTGTTTGTGAATTGTTCAATTCAGTAACAGGTGGCATGTACTTAAATAGCAATTATTTCAATTAGAAGTTTCCTGTAATTGTTTATTAGTTTCTTACTTTGAGTTTTATGAATTTTGGCCTAATCTTCTTTATCAGACTGCTTTAAACAGTAACACGAAGATTTTCCTCACTTGAACTTCAAGTCCTGTTATAGCTTTACAATTGGGTTTTGGGTCAGACATTGTCATTCTGTGGTAGATCTGCGGTATGTTCATGTTCATTGTCTTTCTGCATGACCCAATTTTTTCTCGATATTAGCTAACAAAAAGGATATCCTTTCTTTCTCCTCCAGAATTTGCTGATACATGCCAAATTTGTGGTTCTGTTAATGATGGCATAAGAATACCTACAGTATGCAATCAATAAGATTCAAGTTGTATATTATTGTTGCAGATTTTGAAGACATTCAACCTTCTTCATGTTAAACAGTGTTCAGTTTGATCATTGCAGTATTAAATAAATAAGTAAATTAGAAAAAATGTTGGCATTATTTGCAATTGCTCATAATGTGGCATTGGTATTGTATTGGTAGGGAGTGGAAACATTTGCATTGTATGTATGTACTGTATGTACATCTGTACATGTCTGTGTATTTCAAAGATCACTCAATGAGAGGCAGGTTTGCATTACTCTTTTATCATTCTACCACATCCATGCTGAATCAAACTAAAATAATTGTGATCTTACTGTATATTTATATGATAATTTATACATCATGTTGGTCTCTTGGGAGCATTGTTTTTTATTATCTTGAAGCCACATGCACAGCAGTATATGTATAAAATGCATAACAGCCACTTGTATACATTAACATAGGTTAAGTCTGATAAGGAAATAATGGAGTGTATTACAGGGCAGACTTTTTGATAGGTGCTGTATTCAGGCTTAGTTGAAAATGAGAGGAGGTAGGGTTGTGGTTAAATCTTCAGGGAAGAGTAATGCCACACTATTATGCATCCCAAGAACTGTGAAAGGTGGGGGGAAAAGCCTAGGATGAGCTGTCCAATCCTCCACTGCAGACTGTGGTGCTGAAATACTGTAGCTGGTAGAAGAGTACCTACCTTCATTCCAACCCACTGTCCTGTAGGAAATGATGCCAAAATGGTTTATATCCTTTCACCAGCGATTTCTAATTTAGGATGTCTTTTACAGTCTGGTAATTTACTGCTGTGTGGCCATGTATCATACTTTTTTTATAGCTTGGTAGTCAAACCTGATTCTCAAAGGGTTCTGTCTTGTACTGTTTGATTGGAACATTTAGACAAATCGTGACTATGGTCCTGAATATTGTCTGCTTTTGACCAATAAGGCAAGTAACTGTGTTAGCAGAATAAGAAACTAACTGGAATTCAAACCATAATACCTTTCAGCCAGGCTTAATGTCTTCTGCAAAGATTATTGTTCATATATTTTAACAGATATCCATCACAGTTAAATACTTGAGGTAGTTATAACTGCAAATTCCAAACCCAGGCATATCTATTTTTGACTGGATGCAAAAAGCTTCTAGAAAGTAGAAAGCTGACATCAAGTGATATATTTGAAATCCACAATTTTTCAATGAAGTCAATGAAGAAAGAGCTTTATTAAGATGGCAGCTTCTGGGTTTTGAAGCTGTAATTCCTAGGAACGTTTTGTGATTGTCAATCACAATTACTAGTCACAGCGGTATAAAATCAACAGAATATTTTTTTTCTTATGAAGGTAATACTCATATATCTTTGGAAAAAAAAGCTGATCCTCTATAACAACACTTTGTTGAAGTAACTGACAATAAGAGTATGAAATATTTGAAAAATATTGCAATGAATTTTGTGAAGTCATTTGCAAAAGTTTTTTTTAACTGTTTAATGTTTCTTTTTAGTCATTGACAGCCTGCTGAGTTTAATGTTTACAGAAATCCCTGTACATGTATCACATTTTTTATCGATTTTAAAATGTAAATTTGAATTTTAGATGATACAAATGCATTAATAGCATTAACAAGAATATACGTCAGTCTAAAAAAACAAGAATATACAACGTCAGTCATGTTATCCTGACTTCTCCCCTATAATTATCTTCTACTTGTCAGCACTGTGCAAGCACAGTAACTTCAGTATGACATGACCTAATGCACCTTCATACAGCTAGCACAGAAAAAACAGTACCTAGCTTCAATGGAAAGCTCCTTGAAATTATTTTGTCTGTATGGATTATTGTCTGTTAAGACCCAACTGATATTCCCCAGATCCTTCTGCAGATTTAAACAGTATATTTGAATTGGTGTGTTGTGTATGCACACTTCACACTTCTTGTCTTAATAGCCTCACATACTGTCCTTTGGATAATACAACGTGAGATAATGAGGTCTGGTTGGTAACAACAGGATCAATGCAAAGCTCTGAATCAAATATACTGTAGATCACACATACAGTTCTGGAGAAAATATGTTGAGGGAGCAAAAATTAGTTTATTTTCAAGGTCAATCAACCTCATTGATTTGTCATTAAGCTGAGGTAGTGTATTTTAAAAATATATATTTATATTTCAGTTACAGTATCTATTAACCTACTGTACCAATACAATACCAATTAAGATACCCATAATATGTACTACCTGTAAACCTGCCATACACTGTAAGCTTTGATGATCCGCGCTATTAAACAGATAAGAAAAAACACTAAATACACTTTGATGATTTTTTAAATTGTTTGGATTTTGTTGGTTATTTTTATATTTTTAAAATGGCATTAGGACCCAGCGGAATGCCATGAGCAGAGGCTCACAGTGGTGTAAACTGGTCAGGTTTGCAGGAAGACAAAATAACAGCAGTCTTACACAGTAGCAAATAGAACATTGAGCTCGATGATTTTGGAGAAGACAATATACTGTACGAAATAAAGAAGACATTTGTACGTGAACGCAGAATCAGCGTAGCAAAGTGTAAGTGAATTATTTATGTGCAGTAAGTTTATAGCCATTTTTCTGTGCTTGCAAAACTTTGAAGAAACTTTTTGTAGCTGTTGATGAAGTATCGTTGTCTGTGTATGGGGAGTACTGTACTACAGTATATAGAGAATCACACGTTTTCATCTTTGCGATACTTTGTGAATCGGTGTAATTTCTGGACATTAAACACTACGTTTTATTTTTATAGTTGCGAGTTTAGAAGAAAACAGTGCAACAGTATTCTTTTGTTTTCATTAATATAGGTTTTGGTGAGAGTGAAAAAATAGTTTCTCTCTTAATGGGAAAAACAACCATCTTCGTAAGTTTTACATTTCTGAGTGACATTCCCGGTGTTTTTTAGTATTTAGTCTTTGTCTGCGTGAATTTGATTACACTGATCTGCGTGAAAGCATGAAAAGCATTGTTGAAACCGCCGGTTACATTTCATAACAGCATCTTGCATCATCTGCTGCCTAAGAATGTACTGCATACAGTACAAAGCCGGTGCTGTACAAACCTACCACAGAAAAATCTTTGTGATTTGTGGTCAAAGCTGTTACTTAAGTTTGTATTATTTATTAGTTGTGATACAGTTTTCTCTCAGATGCATTTCCAAACCACAATGAATTATTTGTTCACAAATCGTTTGCTATTTTAAAAATGTATTGCAGTATCTTAAGTGGTCTTGGATAAACTGTGAGTCGAAGATTACATGTTACTGCATATCAGCTCAGAATGTCTTAACCCCCACAGTCCCATGTCTTCAATGGTGACAGCATTAATTTTGAACTACTGTATCTGCAATCTGGAAAAGGTCCTTAGATGGCAAACATGCTGTACATCCAGGAGGATAAGATACAGTATATAGTTGAGCTCTCTGTAATTATAATGCTGACATTATTTGCCACAACAACTACTGTGAGATGTACTGTATAAGACCTGAAATAAAAGTCATGTGGTGAGAAAGCAAACTAGAATCAGAGTACTCTGAATCCTGTAGTGTAGGTAACAAGCCTGTACAGAACTTAACAGTACAGTACAAGCCTGTACTTTCACATCTCCTGTTTCATTTTCCTTCTGGAGGAAAGGGACAGGACAATTACAGCACAATGGTTCATGTAAAAATGTAAACACCAGTCACTTTTTGATGATAACAATTGGAAAATTTGGCTGCGCTAGAATAAACCTGAACAATTGATAGAGACAGGCAAAATAGATATAATAATCAATTTGCAATGTGCAAAGATCTCGCAGTTGAACTTGTAATTTAGTGCTACAGAATTTAAAGTTAATTAAAGGATGTGTTGTCGGTCTGATTGGCATTATTGCCTGGTAACAGAGCTGACAGGAAGATAACTTCTTGTTTCCTGAGGAAACCACATTGATCTCTGTCTCTTTGACAGCTAATTCTGATACAGCCTCCTCCTCTCACTGTTTGAAAACAAACAGGCATCTGACCACGTGATCTGAGAACATCCAAGCCACAGCCTCAGTCGTTAGAAGGCCACACAAAGAACACTTCTTTATCAGCTGTTGGATTCCAAATAGCTGAGGTCTTTGTCTTTTACTGGTCTTTGAAATAATTTAAAAGGAATTTGCTGCTTATTCAGGTGATAACGCTGTTTAAAAAATACACCCAACTTTGAATAATAATGTTGTCCCAACCAAAGGCAAAACATTTTGCCATTCCCTTTACAGATGCACAAAGCCTGTGACATACAGTATGCTTAACACATTAATAAATGAAAATTTAAGTACATGACAAAATGCAAGTAAATAATGAATCTAAAACGAAAAAAAATTGTGAAACATGTTATCAAGCATAACCCATAGTGAACAGCTAACATTCTGTTATTTCAAATATTATCCTCACTATAAATATAATTTTTATCCAGACATAATAAATAAACATATACTATGTTTTGCTTGGTTAGTAAATGTACAGTACTTTTCTTTCATTTGGGAGATTTAAATCAGAGCAAACTGATTTGGCTAACCAGGGGCAGTCAAGCTAAGACACTTTGACAAAAAAATTCATAATATGAAAACAAAAATAATGTCAGTTTTCAAGAGACAGAGAAAGTACAGTTACAGCAATGTTTGTTTGTTTTTACACGAAATTGACATTTTGAAGGTTGTGAGTTCAATTAATGAAGTGATATTTTAGGTCTATCAGAGTTGCACATTTCTCTTGCTGCTATTCTTCCAAAAATCAAAAAGATCTCACCTACTGGAAAAAAGGTACCAATTGAAAAAATATTTTACATATATTGGAGTATTGGTGAAGTGGTACAATAAGAAATGGTCTTTTTACGAAAAAGTTTAATCGAGGAATGAGATTTGGTACCAATACATTATGTATTGTATATATAAACTATATAAACTCGTTGCTTCTGATGACTTGTCTTAAATATCACTTCCTTTTTGGTTTTGTACTCTACTTCAGTTTGCTTCTTAGCGGTTCTGCCATTTGAGAATTTGAATTTTGAAGCAGTGCTTTGAAGTGACTAAAAACTCAAACATCTACAGACAAGAATGTGTTAACAGGAAAAGTGAGCTCATTCTACTTTTTGTGTCGTGGTGTCAGACTGTTTTTGAAGGGAAGATATCTTTGGGAACCTTTTAAAGGATGTCTATAGAAGTGCTGGCCTCTTTCAGGAATGTACAGCTGCTCCAGATATTAATTGAGGCATGAAAACAAGCCTGAGAGACTGTGCACTTACTATATCATGCCTAAGAAGAGGAATAAAGGACAAGAAACACATATGACCTATTTGTTGGTCTTGGAAACTATTAGTATTCTTTTAAAAGAGCAGATTACCTGTTCTGTTACATTAAAAACGTATTTTAAACATTGGAATAACAATGTATCTCATGGGGCTTCAACTATTTCACTGATTAGACAGGAACCTTGCAGAAATATACATTTGCCTATTTTTTTCATTTTTTCATGATCTAACTTGCACCTTAATGCCTTTATTCAAAACAAAAATAAAGCAATTATCTGATGTTTGAGTATAGCAGAGTTTGTCTGCATCCTTAATACAAGCACTTTTGATAAGGTTTTGATATGCTCACCATTTTGATTATTCACCACCCCCTAGGGGTGTTTCTGTTACTAACTGCAAAGCTATCGTTCCCAAGCACGCAAGTGTTTAAATTACAAAGTGTGTGTTGTCTTTCAAATAGCGTGTTTGAGTATGTCTAGCCTTTATGGCTTTGAATTCTCTAGACATTTCTTCTCTAGGACTTAAAGGCATGTGCCTGTTTCCAAGTAACTTCACCACCTTGTAACAGATGAGATCAATAAATAGAGAAGGAAATACATAAAATGAAGGACAGAGGAAAAGTCAACTTTTCCCATTTATCATTATCGAAAATATTTCTCTCAGAAAGGTTTATGTAAAGCCTAGTGTTTAAATATTCACTGTTAAATTTTGAATGCGTCAGCTTTTTTGTGCATGACATGGTACCAAGAATCAGGTTCTAACATAACAATCCTCTGTATAGGAACAAGTAATGCAGTAGGTTTATTTAATGCTGAATAGGTTTATTCCACATTTCTTTCTTCTCTTTTCAGCATGGAATAAACCCATTACTTGTTCCTTTGCAGCCTACGCATGCTGACGCAGCTCCCCACCTGAACTACTTCAATCCTCCGTATAGTTCCATCCGGATGATTACAGAACAAAAATGTACATACCTGAGTATTTGTAACCACCTATTCACCTCAACAGCTGAAACATTGCATTTCTTGTTTCTACATTTCAGCATGGACCTAACCCTTCCATGTTACTTTGCAGCCAATAAATGCTGAAGCAGCTCTCTATTCCAACCTCTTCTCTCTCAAAGTGCCCCTTCTTTGAAGTTGAAGGCTCCATATTTGGGTATCCGTTCCTATTTTGAGAGTACTGTATGGCTGTTGCTCACCTTTTCCCATGCTGAATTTCCATATCTATCCTAAAATGTAATATCTTCAGAATTTTGTGTTTTCTTTTAAGTCATCTGGCTTTTGCCTACATGTTTTTGTTAATCTTTTTTTTAGGCTTTGGGGAAATAAGAGGAAAAGGAAAAAAGACGTGTTGTTGCTAATCTTCCGATTTCCCTGGAACATTTGGGATCCTCCAGGAATGTCTCTTCTGTTTTCCAAAGTAGTTGCAAGTATGTTTTCAGATTACACACTGTTTATCTTCCACACAGTACAGGATAACATCAGTTAAAAAAAACATTATGTTCAGGAAAAAAGAATGTACTTATATTCAGTCTAGAAATCAATCACAATTTAAGCACGCATGCTACTGTGAAGGTGGCATGCATTTGATGATCCATTGCTTTACAAAAAATCCTTTGCTTTTAATTGTTTTCCTTAGATTAATATAGCATTGAAGTAATGTTTATTAGAAATTATTTTAAAACACTTCCCAAGAACTGGGATACAGTATCTACAGATCTTAAAATTAATAGATAGGATGGTTACAGAAAATGCTAGATTAATAATTTATAATATATTATCAGTATGTTACATTACTGTATTTATGTAACAGAATAGGTTTTATAGTATATCCAAAATACAGGATTCTTTGCCGTGAACTATGCAATCACTGTTGCAGAATCACCTGCTAAAAATTCAGAGGATATTTCATACCAATAATGGGTTTACTGTATGTGGACACACAAAAATGTAACCACAGAAATCCTACACTCTAATAAAAGGTTTTCAGTACAAGTGTTTCCTTGTTGAACAATATTTCAGGACATATTCCAGATTTGCAGGACATTCTGCCTTACCCTTGAATAACAACACAAGGAAATGATGAAGTCATTGAGGTGAAATATTAGTTTTCTGATCTATTATTACAAAATCCAACAAAACAATAATGTCTCCTTAATAATACTAGAACCCCTGTCCCACATTTTTTTTAATTTATGCCTAAATCACATACTATATATATATATTCAGATTCTAGGGAATAGGCATCTCTCTTCTTCCACCAATCAATGTGTACACACCAAAGACATATAACTATGGTGTGTGCCATGTAAAATGTCACCATATGCAGAAGACATATGAAATGTCAGGCTTTCACTGAAAAGAAACATTTTTACATTATTTCTTTGTGGTCTAAGGGCAGTGCATGTGATTCAAGTCATTACCAAAATTACTACCATTTCACTTAGTTAATGGATTAAATGATATTTACTAAATTATGGCTGTTAGAAATAGCTAAAATGTTTCTATTTCGACAGGTTCACCAAAAAAGAAGAGACCATCTACTGACCAGACATGCTATAGGTAAGATACTGCACTGGTCTTTTTTTACCAGTGCAAAGTAATTTACCTTTTTGTGGTGCAAATATAATAGAGGCTGATTGGCTACTTGTGAAATATTTAAATCAATATTTTCAATCCAATCCATGTTTAATTTGCACAGTCACTTTTCAACATGAGGAATATCTCAGAAAAGAAAACGTATGGTAAACGTAAAACATGGTCCTTATATACAGTAGTACAGTCCTATAATTTGTAAGTCTCATTTTCAGAAAACAAAAAACTGGATTAGTAGTTTTGATAAAAGAAATTCTCATTTTTCTTGGATGCTGTAGATTTATTATAGGTTGTTATTGTTAAAACAATGTTCAGATTCAAAATATCCATAGTAAATCGCTCAATATTAATGGCACAACCCTTGGAAGACAGGTATAGTATTCAACTGCATGTTCAATAGCAGTAAGGACCCTTTGGAGTTACAGTCTTGTTTCCAACATGTGTAAGTCAGAATGTTTCTCTGAAAATGTGCTGTTGGCAGTAGCCCTGTGTCCTGCTCCTCTTGCCTTTCAGCCTGAGCCTGTCCCCGCTGTCCTCTGACTGCTCCTATGAGTGCTACTCAGTCAACCCCCTGACTGGTTCCCCCTGCAAGTGCCGAAGGAGTCCTCGGCTTCTGTCCAACGGCTACTATGTCCTGACAGAGGACAGCTTTGTGTGCGACAATGAGGGAAACCTCTCTCTCACCCCTTCCAAAACCAACGTCTCCTATAAAGAGAACCTGGTCAGGTATGGCACAAATGATGGGGATTCATCTGATCACTATCAACCATGTCTAAACACTTGCATGCTCTTTTGTGTAGGGAATGCTGAAGCACTTTACAAGATACGTAAAACTACAGAATTCTATATTAGTAAAAGAAATTAACAAATGAGACTGGATATTACTGCTAATAAGGGAATGAAATAGATTGTGTTAATATGTAAGGTTTTACGATATACTGCTCAGTTGTCCTTGAAAGGAGAATCACTTACACTTACACAGTATTTTATGTATTTTTCTGCTCAAAGACCGATGAAGAATGAGAGCAGATTATGGTTTATGCTAGTAAAGTCTTTAAAGATTAATACTCCTCTGATTTACTGAAATTTATGTGTAACCGGAGGGCTTTCAGACTTGGAAATTTTCAATAATGAATGTCTATTACTAAACATTCATCTTTCACAGTCCAGCATGATTAGAGCTTCCTTTTGTGTGGATATTCATTAAGAAATGTTAAGAAAAAGTTTGTTGTTTCCATATTTCCAGTTAACAAAAATAATGTAGAAATGTAGAAATGATTTATTTACTCTTCTCTATTGGAGTAAAAGAGCTGGAAAGAGGTTGTGAGGTTTTTTTTTCCGTTCACATTTTTCAAATGTCTGCATTGAAATGGACAGGTGCCCTGTACAAGGTGAAGTATCACTATGTTCCCTGTGCTTTTGGGACTCCAGGTTGCCACAAGCCTTAACAGGAATAAGTCCTAAAGGGAAGGATGGAGCAAATACTCAGGCCTAATTCAAATCACAGCTTTGCCATACCCCATCTGTAAATCTAGTAGTATACTGTATGATGACTCTTTTGTTTAACAAGGTCACTCTCTTTTTCCCAAACAAACCCTACCATTAAGAAATGGTCTGAAACCTTCATGCAAGAGGCATATTGGACTTTCAGTTTGGCTCTAACTTTAGCCTTTATAATAGCAAAGAAGATGATTTTTTAAAGGATGGTTGATTATCGTATTACTTTATGTAAGCCCTTATTATTAACTATTAATGATACTGTGTAATGGGCATAGATTTATTTTGCCTTTTCTTCTTGCATAATAAAATGTTTGTTTTATGATTAGAAAGCATTTTAATTTGTGCTCATAGTATAGGGAAATGTGTCCTATGATATGAAGAAGTACCTAAAGTTTAAAAACTTTATTCACACTTTTATTTATAGCTAGAATATGACTGGAATTATTTCCATTTTCATTTGGTAATTTCCCATGGGTAAAATCCTGAAGGGAAACGACAGATATTGCAAGACCATGGTTTTACCCATGGAAAATTACCAAATGAAACTGGAAAAAAAACCAAACCTGTTTAGAGTAAGTTTAAAATACTTTTGTATGCATGTTATACAGTAATGAGAAAAGCTTCTGGGAGAATTTACATTACCATAATCAATCATTGACCTCCCCTTACTGTCAGCAATATTGTTATACCTGATGAAGATCACAAATATTAACTCAGCTAGACTGTTACAAATTGGGGGTGTGGTAATTATAAAGTACAGAATTTATTAAATAGATATGAAAACCCATGACTGATATGCAGGCACATTATAAAGATTAAAAATTACTGGGTTCAGGGATTATCTGGTACATTTTTGTTATTTTATTCTTATTTACAACTTTGATTATAGAGCAATAACTAGACCCACTGAAATACACATTCGATTGATTTGAATTGAGCTCGATTGTAGCTCTCAATTTTGTTTTTTCTCGTGCCTCCTCAGAATTTTTCGGCGTAGGAGGAAGTCCCGCAGGTCCCTGGCGAGTCTGTTTAACCTGAGCGAGTCCTGTGGTTCCTGGCTAGACAGCAGCATTTTTGGGGATGTGCATTCCCCACTGGCAGAATCCTCCTGGATTGAGAGGAACTCCGACTTGGACAGCAGCTTCGCCTATGGTGAGCAAGACAGAATCAATATTCATTGTACATTTTCAGGGAGAACTGCCAATGGAGTAGTGTATAACAAAACTCTTTATCCTTGAAAACTACAGGTGTACAGTATATCCTTTTTTATTCAATGGGCACAAATGGTTAGTGGAAGCAGTTGTATTTTTCTTGGACTGAGGGCTAAATGTTATTGAGCCCCATTTTGTTTAAATATTACTTGTGTGTTTAATAGTGTATTTACCTTAATATCCTATTTTTAAATCCAATTTACCATTTATAGTACAGTATACATAAAAAAACAGAGTGATAACTAGGCAGTACAGAGAGAAAGGCAGGGAGAAAACCTTTTGTAACAGGAAGGATATGTCAGTCAGATTGTCTAATTCTATAAGACCATCATCAAATGAGCTGCCCCTTCAGCTGTGATAATCATAATCTCATTTGTTCTCAATTGGTTCTGAGCAGCACATTAGCAGTCACACGGCTTCCAAAAATAATATTAACATTCTTATTATGTATTGATGTAATCTCTGTGCAGTATGTTGTGTGGGTATTAAAACAACAACACATGGAGTAAAACATATAGGCATTTATGGAATATAATATATAAATGAGTAGCATTATGTAAATAACAAGCTTTCCTTTTTAAGGGAGAATTCTTACCTTCTTAGAATGAAAAGTGACCATGTTGGGATGGATTGTGAGCTTTGGGTTATAGCTTTGATGTTGTCATGTTATTAAAGTGACCGAGGTAGACAGTGTTTTAGCAGATCTTATTGTACTGTAAATGCTTAGAAACTAAAACTTCCATAGGGAGGCTCTAATGATGTCACAAAGATCCAATAGCTTACTTTATGAAGCACTAGGATTCCCTGCATTGACCTAGACCATCAGCCTGCCATGACACAGCATGACCAGGCATGTGTCCTTCACTGCAGATGACAGCGTGCTTCCAGGTAACAAAGCCTGGCCAGTTGAAGACCAGCCTTCAGAGCTTCACACCGAGGCCTGTTTCTCTCACGAACAGTTCAGACAGTCCCTGGGAGGTTTCCTGGACCTTCCTGCTTCACCCCCATTTGCTCCCAGGGAGTGCTACTATAAGGAGACCAAGCAATCAGGTGAATAGAGTCTCACGTACTTGAGTATAAACTGATGTTTCAAACTGCTAGGTCTAGACACTCTTAGCCTTTTCTTAGTTTGACTGTCCAAAGATTTTCCATCTAGATTAATAAGTAAGCAATAATGATGTGGGGTTTTTTATTTACTAACATAAATGTCATCTGAGTTTAATTTACCCAGTTCAATTTCCATACAGTAAAAAGTCATTGAAATTGACAAACCGATAGCTTGTTTTATTTGTACAGTAATTCAGTGTACCCATAGCATTCAGTTGAGTCACAGAGGTACAATATGAAAGGGTGTTACATCAAAGGACAGTAGTTACAATTTTACAATGCATTCATGGTAATATGTCTACAGAAATCATTGAACTAAGAAAGCAATCAAATAGACTTACAGCATCTAATCCCTTACTTACAGTACTTAAACTAATTATCTAAAAATGTTCCTAATAACACATTAATCTCATAGCTCACTCTTCTCAATGTAGTCTGCTGAGCAATTGCCTTCTCTAGTGGAAGGTGAGGTTATATTTTGATGCATCACTAACATTGCTGTGTCTATGCACACATCAACATGTGATCAGTAGAGAATACTGCCTTCCATCGATTACTGAGACTGCATTTGTCCTGTCTCTCTCAGTTCAAAGCTGGTGTTTCTATACAGCTTAGTTGTTTAGTTGTCCACAGATGATGCACCACAGTGCCTCAGTACTAGTGTATCTTCTAGTATTAAGACAGTCTTTCTGACTCAAGATTATATGGAGAGGTCTGAGTTTTGAATTTGATGGTACAGTATTGCATAATGTTGATGTTTATGATTTCCATATAATGACATAGTACATTCTAAACTGGAATTTGGTATATTACATGTTTTATTTTTTGTTTCTCAACTGATTTTATCTTTAACTTATATGGTTCTGGAATAGTGTCAACATGAATATTGGCTCTGGGCCAAAATGATGGCCTTTTACAGAGCTCTCCAGGGACACTAAAATCACTCTTTACAGATTGAAGTGGAATTTCCATTCTAAATAGTCATAAAGTTACAGTATCTGATGGAGAAATGGAGAATGTGCATACTATGCTAAAAGCTTTTGCACTTCATGTTTCAGATTCTACTATTTCAAGAGTCGTCTTTCTCCTTATCCTCGCTGTGTGCTTCTGTGTAACAGTATTTTCAAGGTACACTTTTTCTGTATTTCATGATATCTGATTTGGTTTGAAGCCAAGAAAATCTGGTTATGTTAAATCTGTGCAGTCAATGTGAGGAAGTGTTTTGGATATATATTCTTTTTTAGGTGGTTGTTGGCCGGTCTTGTAATTGCATCGGTTACCTCCATGCTGATTTTCACTTCATTCTGTAAGTGTCAGCTTCTTTTTACTCTATATACATATATAGTATAGACAGCATTCGTTTAGAATTGCATTAAATGTTCTGCACTTTTTTTCCAGTTCTTACAAAATCTTCCTTTGGAAAACCTGTACGACCATGGAATACAAAAACAGAAGTAAGTCCATGTTTCCGGTGGACTTTTTGAGACTTTCTTTACAGAAATGTTACATGAATAGAAACCTTTTTGTAGTTTAAAAGGTGTTTTTCTGTGTCTTATGAATATATTACCTTCAATTTCCTATTTATAGTGTAACAAAGAAAACTGAAAAAAAATTGCTCCTGAATTGGTTGCAACAGTCTGTAACACTGCTACAATATTATTTTACAGGATATCACATCAAGAAATGAATAGACAAAATTAAAAATGGTAAGATTTTAAATTAAATCTTTATTTTAGTCTGTATTAAAATTGATCTGTCAGAATTGCTTCATTTGATTGTAATGCTCCTGTTTATTCTATCTGCATCCAGCTGAAAAACACTTTTGTAAAGTGAACATCTCCAGAGCTAGTCAGTAGCTTACTTCTAAAAGATTGTTTACATCATTAAAAAAAAAAATCAATGAGGCAGATGTAGACTTAAAGTGAAAATTCACAAAAATAATTTTAAATAGCTCATTAAGAAAATATTTAAATTGTCTGGTTATTTAGATTACAATTAAAATGTTGAAAGTGTTATAACTTTACTGATGTCATTCCTCATATAAAGTCGTGCTGATGCTTATGTTCTCTTCCCTGTATCTTGCACTATGGAAACCTTAATGAGCCCATGTAGGAATATCAATTTAATACTATATACTGTGACACCTCCAGGGGAATAGTCCAATAGCAGTGATATACTAACATTTAGGTCTTGGAGGAAAAAAAAAACACGAGCGGTGCCAAAAGAAAAAAAAAAACAAAACCAAACGGATCTAGCCAACACGGTAAGGTCAAACCAAAACACAAAAGGTCTTCGGCGTCTTTACTTCCCTACACTGACTACCGGATTCAAAATGCAGAAGTGGCACACGCCCCTAACCTAGTGTCTAGACAGAAAACAACCCTACGAGTGAAATGTATACCCGACGATTTTACTCATTACCTTTTCCCCACGTGTGAGCAAATTGCACAGTGGTGGAAAACGGGTAATACGCGAATATATACGATACAAAAGCAAGGAATGGGGTACAATGAGAATAAGTAAGGAGCAACGAGCAAGGTAATACAAGCACAAATAACGCAAAAACTAAACGAGCAAAACAAGCGGAAGGGCGAGCAATGAACGTCCAAAGTTGAGCCGAAGACCTCGAGGTCGGAACCTCTTCGGTATTTGAACTTGAGGTCTTGTTGCTGATTTGCCGGGAGCAATGCGGGGACGATATCACGAATGTGGAAACAGATGAATGATGAGCCAATGAAAAACGGACTACCTGTAAACGGAAAGTGCGGAAGAAAACAAAAGCTCATAGACCTGCACGGGGACGTAACAATGTACTCGAACTAAGCTTTAGTAAAATTAAAGCAGTACTTAAAACAGGAAAACAATTCTAAGGTACTGAAAAAAATAAGTTCTAAAACAAGCTTTTTGCAGGTTCTTCTAAAGGTAAAATTCTTTTATTCATGAACAACCAGTTCAGTTGGTCATAAGTCTTATGAATCCTATCAAAAACCTTCAGAACTCTTTCACCGGATCAATATAAATGCAAATCTGTTTACTTGTGTAGAAACATTAAAATGTCAGAGTCCAGGTGTTGGTAAAAGAAGAGCTGTTTATTCGTATGCATAGGGGAGATCAGCTTGTAAAAGCTGTAAGATGTTGCTCAGCGCTTTTTATACACAGTCACAGATAAACTTCCTACCTTTAACATAGATTACCTAATCCCTAAAACGAACCATTAGTTCTTAGTCAAGCTTGGATAACGGAAAACAACTCCTTATTGAGACTTTCGTTATTGCTTACATTTGCAAAACAAGACATTCTACTTCCCTTTTTACTATATTTAAGACATGAGCTGTACTTTTCCAGCTCACTCGTATGTTCCCACTTGCAAATGTTATAAGCAGTTAGAAGACTAAAAGATAAGCAGTTTGTTAGTTTTTTTTATAAAATGTATAACATTCCCTCACTTGAATTTGTTTCTTTCTTTCTGCAGGCCTTAAAGGTGTTTTTTCTAAATGTGTGCTATCTGATGAGTGAAGGCCTTCCTTTCTACAGAGTTACAAAACGTATCTTAATATGGTTTATACTGTACAAAAGCTAAAAAAGTTATTTTCTACTTTCTCTAGTACTATTTACAGAACAAATGTGTAAAATTAGCCCAGCACAGAAGGTGTCAAATGTTAACCAATGTTTTCCTTGTGGTTGAAAGCAGTAATCTAATTATTGAAAATTAAGGAAATTAAGGATCATTTTGAACATTATTGTAAAGAATTTTATTTTTGTAAAGGAGAGACCGAAAAGTTGATAATATAAAATGCTATTAAGTAACTGAATCTTTATATTTATGTAACTAGTGAACAGTTGAGGTTTCTCCTTAATTTATTTTTCTATAGAAAAACAATACAATAATTGAAAGTACAACATTATTCTATTCATTCTAAGTACAGGTTCTATGTCCTAAAAAAAATAATTTTGGCAGTATTGCTCTGAATTCAGAACTAAGTGATGGCTACTGTTGACCCAGAAATCAAAGTAATGGGCAGCAGTTGAGTAGTAGTTAGATTCTTAGACTCATAACTGTAAGGTTGTGGGTTCGAATACCAGGTAAGGAACTGCTGATTTTCTCTTGAGCACATTAATTGGCCCAGATTGGTATATCGCTTAAAAGCCTTGCTCTATGAATGGGAACCTACTGTATGTAAGTCAGTTTGGAAAAAAAAGGTCAGCCCAGTAAATCGATGATGATAATTATCCTGTTCAGGCTTTAGCTCTGAACTGTGTCCTGTGTCGAACTGCATACTTCCAAGATACTGTAGCTCTTGGGTTGCCATGACCCATACAAGGAATAAGTGGCTTTCTGATGGTGATGATGGATGAAGTATTATTTTCATTAAAAAATGTAACCATATATTCAAAACTCTTAGACCATCTAAGCTCCATTGATTCCTGACTGAGTCATTGATAATGTATTGGAAAATTATTTTACAAACAGCATTAACTAAAAATACTAAGGATCACATACAGGATACTAAAATCTTCAAAAAAGTACATTCTATTTTATTTGAAATGGCCTCATTTATTGTTAAAGCATTGCCTTTACATAGCCCAGCTCAGAATTGTACGTAATTCATTATATAGAGACTGGCTAACTGATGTTATATGGAGCTAGTAAATGGTGTGTTGGTTAGTTATTATTTACTTCTGTTTGTTTTCAGTGACTTCGTAGAAATATTGGGATTTTGATTTATAAAATGATTATTTGAATAGAAAATGTTTATTTACACTTGAATAAATATAAACTGTAGATATTGAAATGGTGTATCTGTCATTTTGAAAAATTTTGGAAAATATTGAAAAGATATTGAAAAATGTGTCATTTAGGGAAACTCAAAAATTATTATTAAATAGTATTTTCTGTATACATATTAAATAATTTACAGTATTAGACAATAATAGGAATTTTTAAAAAACAGTTGCAAAGAATTAAAAATATTTTTGTGATTATTTTCTTGCAAATATGTTCTATCTTGTGGCTCTCGACTATATTGAGATGTTAGTATGCTGCTCTTAGTGTTAGAGAGTTTGCTCTCTCCTTGTTCAGCTATTGGGTTTAAGAAGACCCATGATGAGGGTTCATTGTAAAAATGAAGTGCGGTGTTATACAGTAAGTCATCCTAATACAAATCCTGTTATTGTTCTCATCATAGCCTTAAATGGGTCTTATTTTTATTGAAGTTCTCTTTTTTAAACAGTAATACATATTTCTAAGAACAAAGAAACTTTTTTCTGTTATTGCTGACATTTAACTTCATTTTCTCTGAAAGTGTTTATCTGAGCATGCAGGCTCTGATTAAAACTATTCAGTTTACAAACTGTGCACATGTTATTTTTGATAACCTACTATAAATAGGATATCATTGGAAGAGGAATACTGCTTTTATTGAATGTATAAACCCAGGGGGTAGTGAACATGCAGTAGTAGATACATTATTCAAGATTCCTTCATAATAATGCCTTTTTGGAACATCTTGTAGATTTATTCAGGGTTGCAGCTAATGTTTCATGTAGAATTATCCACTGTGTACTGTATTTATGTGGGGTTTACATTTTGTATTTTTCCTGAAATTTCTGATTTTCACTTATACTGGGCAGTTGCTGGTTCACCCTAGGTAATTTTCTTTTTTTATTTTATACATGACTGGTCCATTATAATGGTTCCTGAAAAGACACTTCTTAGAGCATGCTGCCTACTGTAAATGTATACAAGGAGACATTATATTAGCAGGGAAGTGCAAATGATCTGCACTGGTCTTCTGAATGTGCTGGTAAAAAGTATGTCTTTTTTCAATGCTAATTAAAAAAAAATAATACAGATATGTTTTTCTGTAGTGATGTTTTTTTAAGGAATGTTAAGTCTTTTTTTTTCGTTTCTACTGTTAGAAAATTCCCATAAAAAATGTAAGCTGTATACAATGCCCATGTATGAGTGGAAATAACTGAGAGGTATTTTTAATAAAGACTAAAATGTGCATTGATTAATAAAATATGCATTGTTATTGTTTTATATTTCAAAGAGAGCACACGTTCATCTCTTGAGGCCCAGTTTCAGAATCAATACCAATTTCTACACCTAGCAAGACACCTGATTCAAGTAAATCCAAAAAATCCTTAAAGGTGCTGTTTACAGAAAGCCAACCCAATAAACACATTCAGATACTAAAGTAAAACACAAACCACGGAACAAACGTGGACACTAGAGAGATGGTCACTTTACATTTAAGACAGAAAAGGAGACACGTATTTACACAAAGGGCTGTGAAAGGCTAGAACCACCATGTTGTTGAAGATAACCCGACTTCTTTCTCAGAACAACTGGATAAGATTTTTTCGCTTAGTTGCCAGCAAATTGCACACGTTTAACATGACTCATTTAGTACTGAGGCTGTTACAACACATATTATAAATTCCCCCTTTTAGAACCTGGATATTACTGAATTCACCTGTAGCAGGAGATCCAGACATTCGCCATAGCAGAATTTACTGTAAATGTTTGTTGGGGAGTAGTGTTTTGTGGGTCAGAAACTGGAGGTGCCCATGAACAAACAGCAGTTTAGTAGCTTAAAACAGACAACACCTCTAACACCGATATAATTATCAGTTCAATAAAGGCCCAGTTAAGTAATTAATTAATTGGTGTGCTAAAAAAGAGTAAACACTGGGGTCAGCCAGACGTGGATTGGGAAACGGTTGTATTAAACTGAAAGACAAAAAAAGCTTTAATTCATTTTAAAAAATGTATTTAAATACAAAAAAGGAAAATACAACAAACAGGGGTATATACTGTACATGCAAATATACAGATGTCTCAACATGACACAACAAGGTAGCAACAAGTAAATGAAACGAAAAAAAACCAACAAAACACTTTGTCCATAGTACAGAGGTTATGTAGTGTTAGGGGTTACATTAAATACGTTTATATGCTAAAAGACTTTTGTAGACCAACTCACCAGGCTTATTTTTAAATATTTTCAATGAATTAAGAGTATAGCTTGAATAAGTTAGAATATTCTTTAAAGCCTATAGGATTCTCTTTTACTCTACACGTGTGTATGTAAAATTTTGCAAACAAGAGAATAACATTTACCATTATACGGACTTCTTTGTGTGGATTCGAGACACCGAGAACAATATCTTTAAAAGTTAGATGTACATAAATATTACTATTGTATAGCCAAGAACAAACAGATCGCCAGAAAGGTGCTGAATGGTGACATGAGAAAAAATATTAAAAAATGCTTGAATTCATTAGTCTACAGTATATAGTATCACCATATATTCTTAACCACAAAGATTTTTTTCTCTTTTCACATGCTTGGAAATTATAAGACAAATTAAGCGTTGTCTCATTAAATTGGTGTTTCTTTATGGGAGAATTCCGCAAAATGAACTCACAGAAACGCAAAACGGAAGTTGTCCACTGACACTTCTTTGAAATGGATTGGGGTTTGCCCTGCAGTAGGACGGTGCCCCCTCTAGTGGTGACTATGCGACTAAATTTTATCACACAAACAACAAGTTAAATTACGTTGTTTAGTTTCCAGATTAAGTTGCAAACAGTAGGCTTTACACCATTTGTGTCGTTGCATTAAAAAAAACTTTTCATATCTATTTACGTTGTGCCAGCAGCCCCACTGTGGAACTCACAAATGGCAACCCACTGAAGCTCAGCAGGTGTGAGCCAGGTCAGTACCTGGATGGAGACCTCCTGGGTAAAAGTGCCTAGTGCTTAGTGGGCACTCACCCGCCAGTCTGTGTGGGTCCTAATGCCCCAGTATAGTATAGGGACACTTACTGTAAAAAAGGGCGCCTCCAGATTAGACGTAAAATCGAGGTTCTGACTCTCTGTGGTCATTAAAAATCCCAGGGCGGTTCTCGAAAAGAGCAGGGGTGTAACCCCGGCGTCCTGGCTAAATTTCCCATTAGCCTTCACCAATCATGGCCTCCTAATAATCCCCATGTATGAATTGCCTTCATCACTCTTCTCTCCTCTCCGCCGATAGCTGGTGTGTGGTGAGAGTACGCATCATCCAGGTGGGGCTGCACATTGGTGGTGGTGGAGGGGAGTCCCCATTACCTGTAAAGCGCTTTGTGGAGTGTCCAGAAAAGTGACATTTAAGAATTATTATTCAGCATTATATACAAGATAATATATACTGTATATGTTACTATTGAGCCCAGAAGACCCACCAAACGCAAAATATGTCTTATTCAATAATATATATGTAAGTCAATTTCAATTGTTTTTAAGTGTTAATATAAGATTTATTGGTTGGGGCATAGTTACTGATTCTTGCATCTCATCTCACTATACTGAAAAACGGGATTAATGTTATTTTAAAAACTAAATGATGACATGTTCTTGACGTTTTCAATCACTTCTAGGTGTAAACTTGCATTATTTAGGCATAATAAACAGAAGATAAACATAATCTTTTCTAGTTAGAGATGAACGCTTCTCCAGGGTGAAGCAGTTTGGATCTTGACGGCTGCCGTCCTGCGTGGTTTCCATGGCTACGGCGTCTTGAAAGTAGTTTGAAGAGGAAAGCAAAGAAAAACATGGTGCTGAGTAAGTATTTTTGTGGGGAACTTTGCGACGAAGGAAAATAAACTGTCCTGCTATATGGGATATATAGTGTGTACTATCTATCAATACATTTTTAAATTAAATGTATTGAGCGCTCTGAAATAGTTAAGATTAACTAGCAGGCTGTAAGGTGCAGACTCCCATTTGCAGCAGTTACGTTTTCCAATGTACAGTATGCGCTGTATGAAAACATCATGGTTTTAAATAAATTTAATTCACTCGATAGTGATATACTTTCTAGTTTTATTGAACCCCCGTCCTGGCAAGTGGCAGTTTGCTAGTCTATGAAATAATTTAAATTAAACAAAGTACTTATGTTTCTCTGAATCAGTAGTCAAAAAATCAGTAGGCTTTCTCCAAACGTATTTTGGAACATTTAAGCAGTGTTTTACTTTATGTTTGTTATGTAGCCGATTACTTATAAAATCTTCTTTTCAAATTTCGCCCTATGTCTCGATACGTTTCTTGAACACCGGGTGCTAGTACTGTAAATGTGACGAGTGGGTAAACATATTAAAGAAATCAAATTAAATTAATTGCCTCTCTTGAAACATACATTTGAATCAACTCCTTGGTGCACATCAGTCAGTGAAGATTTGATCAGGCAACGTGCAGAACACAACAACCTGGAGATCTTCTCTTTGGAAGAAGTCTCTCTCCACCAGCAGGACATTGAGAAGATTGAACACATAGATAGATGGTGCAGAGAGCTCAAAATACTTTACCTACAGAGCAACCTCATTCCTAAAATTGGTGAGTCCTCACAGCAGTTGCATACTGTTTATCTGTAACTTTGCATTTGTGACATTTGATCAAATTAGTACAGCTTTACTAACTGCACACCCAACACCAATATCACTGTTATTGTGAGCATCTTCAGCAGCTCTCATCCTGTACCCAGCTGTTTGATGGGATTCACAATTCTGGAGTCATGTTTGTAGTCTAACCTAGTTACATGGTCCCATATTCACTAATAATAATTTAAATATATAAGCTCTTAAGGTAAATATGTAGACTTCTTCAGTGGCTTAGCATATGCCTAAGACTTGGTTTTTGAAAATGTAAAACAATCTTGCTACAAACAAGACATTTTTGGGGCTGCTATGCCACACATTAAATTCTGTTATGTACAATACCATAAAATGTCCTTCCTAACATTGAAATGGATTTTGCCGAGGAATAATAAATTCAAAAGAACTGAATTGTACTGTATGTACAGTATCAGTATTTTCAACATTCTAACTATGATGCTGTTTGTTTGTTTGTTTTTTAGAACATGTTGGTAAATTAAAGAAACTGGAGTATTTAAATCTAGCATTAAACAATATTGAACGGATTGAAAATCTGGAAGGTAATTGCTTTTTATATTTTACATTTATGTGTCAGTTTTTGCATTGTTCTGTATATCAGATATTGATAAAAATGAATGTTTTGCACGCTTTATTTACTGTACTTCAGTACTGGTAGTATTTCTTTTAGAACTAACAGAAAATGTTAACATTTTCTTCATCATGTTCTTAAACTGAAAATATGTTTTAAGTTGCTCTTAAAGGTAGTTGTGTTTTGTGATAAAAATCAAAATAAAGTTGTTTTCCAGTGTTTACATTCATGCAATTAAGTAATTAAATTTAATCTTATTTTGGAACTAAAATTTTAAATAACATTGAATCCTAATGTAAAACCAAGCATAATGTTAATTACTCTGTGGCATCAGTTATTTGAATTCTTCTGTACTGAGTTGTTCTGGGCTGATGTTCTTTTTGAAACTTAGTAATTGTAAATATTCAAACATATTATACTTATACACCTTGGATAATTTCATATGTTATATTGTTTTCTATTTCTGCTTCTTAATTTGCTGTATATTTCCAGGTTGTGAGAGCCTGCAAAAGCTGGACTTAACAGTTAACTTTGTTGGCGAACTAAGCAGCGTGGAGACTCTGAGACACAACATTCATTTACAAGAGCTTTTTCTTGTGGGAAACCCCTGTGCAGAATTTGATGGCTACAGGCAATTTGTGGTAGCTACGCTGCCACAACTAAAGGTTTACTATCTTCCATCCATCACATAGCTATCTTTCAACTTCAAATTCTTTTATGCTTAAAGCTTAAATTAATGTTTAACTAAAATCATTTTAATACAGTATTTCAGCATTATAATGGTAATTTTAAGTTGGGCTTAAATCTTGTGTTTTATTTCCTTGTCTGGCATGTTGTTAATCACAAGGCATTGTGACAACATCAAATATGTAAAAATAAATTTACTTCACCTGAAATAATCCTTATGTTATTTATCTACCGTTTGACATTCTGCTTTAAAGGTCCTCTCTAATTCACTATATAAATGCTAAGTTATTGATATGATCTGTTTACCAAGACTAATTAATGGATGTGATGTTTTTCATTTGTCGGTAGTGGCTGGATGGCAAAGAGATTGGGCGATCAGAGCGGATTCAGTCAATGCAGGGTCTGGATGCAGTGAGGCAAAAAATCAGGGAACAGGAGCAGACCTACCTGCAGAAGAGAGCTCAAGAGAAGGAGGAAGCCCAAAGAAAGCTGCAGAAAAATCAGAAGAAGGAAAAAACAGACACACAGGAAAGGAGGCCAGGCTGTGATGGACAATGGTACATCACTGTTAACACTATTTTGTAAATGTAAAGGAGCATAACAAAAGCTAACTGTAATCTTTCCATTAATACTAGTACTAACACTACAATGTTAAGACTTTTGCTCGTAAATGGTAACAGTATGTGTCTAGTGTATTTATGGGACGAATAGGTACCTTAAAGTTAAAAAAGGTACCAAAAAGTTTTAATATTGATACAGTAAATTTCAGCTTCGGTATGTGTAATTCTGTTCCCTACCTCACATTAGCAGAATTTGTTGTAAGGTGTAATAAAGAAGTATTTTATAAATATGCAGCTGTATCTTTATCTAGGATTATTGAAATGCTTTGTTGCTCAGATACTGTATGTGGCAGAAGTTTTAATTTAAGCAAATTCGATATAAATAGTGTAAATTGAAGGTATCGATTGAAGTACAAAAGGTTTGCATAAAAACCTCTTGTCTTTTTTGGATGGATGATGCAGATGTCAGTATATGGCTGATACTGTTGAGACAAAGTGTTTTATGGTGAATGTATTCTGAATTCGACCACGTCTTGGACAACTCAACATTTATAAAATATATTTTTGGTAAGGAAAGCAGACTGAAATTTACTTTGTATTACATTGATTTTTATTCATACATGGAAATCCACTAATTTATTTTTTAGAAAACTGTTTTTCTGCAGGCAAATTTTTACTGTGCTTTATTATGATGAACTGATAATACTTGAGCAGAGCACCAGTTATAAGTTCTGTACGTTAGTTACTTATGAAAACATATTCTAATACAGAAATAATTTACCAAAGGGAGTTTAGAAAGAGGTGACTTACAGCAAAGCTGGTATTTTCACATGCTTTTCTATTTCATTTTGTTCTGTCAGTGAGGAAAGTAATGCAGAGAGAACGGAAAGCTTATGTGAGGATGACAAAGACAAGGAGTTTTGGGAAGAGCCTTGTGCTTATACTCCAGAATCCCGGATTGAAGCTCACAGACACATTGAAGAGAAGCGGAAAGCTAAAGAGGGTGAAAGGTATGGTTTTTGCTTGGATATACTGTACAGTTAGAAGATTTTAATCCATAGCACATCTCACTCAAATATGGTTCAAGTTAATTTTGAAACATCACCTGAAAAACAGTGGGCATGTGCTACTCAATATTACTGTAAATGTTATACCGTCTCAAAAAGGAAACTGTGCATGCAATGGCAAGATGGTGCATTGTTGAGGCACAGTATGTAAAGGACTAATAGCTTAATTAAATACAGGTTTAGTTTTCCTAAAAGAGTGTACACATTTCATCAACATCTTAAATGTTTTTCACTTGGTCTTCCTTATATGACATGTGGGGTATAAATACAAGTCACAAAGTCCCCATTGGGCACAAATAGAATCTGTATGGTTCCTGTTCAAAGTTTGAGGATGCTAAGCAGTCCTCATACTTTTGCTGTTGTGGAGATGCTTGACTCTTGTGCTAGCATTGTTGCAAGTGAACATCTTGAACATGCACTATCATTGACATTATGATTAGCTATGTAGTGTCTATAAAGTAAAATGACAGTGTTTCTGTGACATCTGAAGCATTTTGTTGCAAACTATTAGAAAATCTTGTCCTGAATCAGCACCTGATTAAGATCATCACAGGATAATTGTGACGTGATGTTATTTTGACTTAAATATACTGTATAGTAGTTCAACATGTTCTCAAATTTTGCGGTTATTGTGGGTGTTGTAACAAATAAATTGAGTCTATACTTTACATATGCTTTTAAAATAATTTTTGTGAATTGCAATATCACATCTGCAATATTTTTTTTGTAGTGTATATCGTGTTTCAAATTACTAATGAGGATGCCAGAATATTTATTAGTTTCTTGTTAGCTTTAGAAATACCTGAGGTGACGGAATATCAGTTTTGTTTTTTGAAATAACTTGCAGCCTTACCTTAATCAGTTTTATAACACGTCAATTAAGGAGAAACACAACTTCCATAGTCATGTCATGCAACAATACAGTTGCACTTTTAATTTAGTGATAATGTTGCAGCATTTCTTCTTGAAAACAACTACCTAGTACCTTAGGGTTTTGTAATGAGAAAGTAATTATGTAGTTCACCAAGGGATTAGTTAGAACCAATGGAATGATGAGGTCCATCATCAAATGAGGTAATGTGGCAACACACATACTGGGTTACTGTACAATTGGAATTACATTCTGAAAAATAAGTAATATTAAAATTACAGTTTTAAAATGTGTATTAATGTAGATGTGCCAGTTTCAAAAAAGGCATTTTTATTGTATTTCACTGATTGGAAGGTCAAAGATTTTACAGTCTTAAAAAAATCTTAGACACTGTTACAGATGTTTTAAACATCTTGTGGAACCCTTCCTTTTGATGATATGATTATACAGTATTCCACTGAATGGGCTTCTATTCTTACTCAAAGTAGATATTATTCTTTACATATAAGAATGTTTTCTTCTAAAAAAAAACATGAATACAGAAAAATGAAGGAAAAAAACATGATCTGCTTGAAGTGAACCTTTTAGATTTCTATAAATTGACAGTGATTGTTTCTCATCATGATGAAAACATTGTTAAATATGATTTTTTAACAGTACTGTCTACTGACAGGTTATGTGTCTGAGAGATGCCATATTTAATTTAGTTAATTTGATC
The DNA here is from genome assembly GCF_055471065.1 of Atractosteus spatula. Lineage (NCBI taxonomy): Eukaryota > Metazoa > Chordata > Actinopteri > Semionotiformes > Lepisosteidae > Atractosteus > Atractosteus spatula. The sequence goes on along the minus strand of NC_142711.1, from coordinate 55,478,303 downwards.
TTCAGTGTACATTAAGCATTCAGCTTTCACATCCCTTCTTCTTGCCCTCTGAGGCAGTATTAAACAGCACATTTTTTAGATTCATGAGTTTCTGTTGTAATTTAGAATGGTTGAACAAATTAGATCAGCCAATAATTCACTCCATAAAATTGTTTTTTTTTGTTATAATGACGAATACATGTCTTGCTTTGCTAGAAAAAAAAGTTGTTTTTTTGCTGGTATTTAACATTGAATTATACAGATGCGTGTCTATTAATATGAAAATTTAAACATATAGTCTTTTCAACCAGTACAGATTTGCTCTACTTTTTCCATTGTTTCCAGTGAAAAAGAAATAACTTAAGTGCAGTGTTTTATTTTCTTTCCACAAGTAGGCAGTGTTACACAGACTTCAGCACAAGTTGGAAAAACATTTCTTTCTCTGTAACCGGATGTAAACAGTACCCAATTTTCTAGAATGAAGAGACTTCCCAAGTAACAAAAATGTTTTTGAAATCACTAATTAATTCAGCTTAATTAATATTTATTGAATAGATGTTTTTCATTTAAATTGTGGATGCTTTTATCATTTGGCTGCCTTGTTAATCTATAAGTAAATTAAGAGAGGTTTCATGCTTTTAAAGCCTGCAGTATATACTGTAGGTTTTAAACATGAACTCAGGCCAGCATGATCTTGTTTTGCTTAAGGTTGCTATGGAATCATCAGATAAATGAACCCCTGATATTATTCTAACATTTGGTGTCCCTGGTGTCTAGGTCACTTTACACATCACACCATACTGTATGTCTGTTAAGCAAGATGCATTACAGGTAGCCCTAGTAATCATATTAATTAGGTCCCTGTACTACCTTGACTCCTCCAAGCACCTTTGCATTAATTACACATATTTTATACTCATCTTTTCTAGACATCACCTTCTACAGTCACAGTGTAACTTGTTTTGAAGTTATTGGCTCATTGGGGAATGGCAAAGATTGTCCTTAGTGGCTCTAAATGTTTTTCCCTAATACACATGTGAACAGTTCTTTAATTTTTTTAACTTAAATTGTGAAGAGATAAGATATCAGTTTCAGATTCTCCCTATTAAAACTAAAAACTAAATCCTGAGCAGTCACAGGACACCATTGTGTCTGCTGGATGCAGTGCAGTTACATTGGGTTTCCTCAGCTGACTTCATCCCACTGAAATTAGTCATGCGTGGCCAAACATGAGTAGATGATCATCATCAAGAGTCACCAACAATATACGGTAAACTAAATTGTAACCTAGCATCTTCATGGCTGTGGGGCTTATCCAGTACACATAAGAAAGGATACATGAGCAAAACAATAATTTATAGTGTTGTCAGGAATGTATTTGTGTCAACACTATACTATATTGTAAATGTCCTAAGCTATAAATCTGGTAGATTACTATAGGGTAGAATAAAATTTCATGTCTAAATGAGCTGTTCTGCTTGTCAGAAAATAATCCTCATAGTCAAGAAGTTCTTTTAGTAGACTGTACTTTCTGTAACCTTGAAAGGGTATAGGTATAAAAAAGGTTAGGAATAAAAAATAATGTCAATATCCTTTGAATATTTGATATTCAGTGGTACCAGCAACAGTCCACTCTTATTATTTTTCTTTGATCATGTGAAACTATTGTTGGAAGCTCTTCATAAAACTTCTCCTGTTGCAGAGGATGTGTTGGGTAAAAATCTGTTAGCCCACAGTCTCTTAGTCGGGTTTTCAGATAACTTTATTCCAATACTCAATGATGCTAATTTGTTTTAATGTTTATATGCCAGCTATTCAGCAATGATGCTAAAAGACAGCAAACGTTCTTCCCGATTTTCTGTTTCTATAGGCCCTTGTCAGGGATGCCTTCTTTCACTCAGTTAATTTTGCATTGTCTTCAGAACCACAATAAAATGAATGTGTTCCCTCACTTGATTTTTTTAGTTCAGTGAATTATCTTTCTCTTCCTTTGGCTTACTTGTGATTCTAAATTCATAGTGGGAAGGGAAGTGATCACATGCTGTATGAAATTTTCCGTTCTGCAGCATTAACCCTTAGTGGGGGGCCTCGCTCAGTCAAACTATACAGTAAATGTTATTTCTGATGCTTTATTCTCTTTACTTTATTATTGCCCCTTGTTTTAATCTTGATTCTGTATTGTGGTGAAAAAAATCTGGTTTATCCATACAGACTTCAAATTTTAGTTTGTACTGGTGGTTACAGTACCTTAGAATATATATATAGCAAATTGGCTCAATAATTATGCCCTTAATTTCAAGACATGCTTATTGTGTTAGGCACAGGCCTATCAACATACTGTACTGCCAAAGTATAATCTAGTGGAGTTCAGGGACAAAACAAAGCAGATTTCTTCTATTTTGTTTTGTTTTTTTCTATTAGAGAACCTTTTGCACCTTTAGCACTTGTTAGTATTTATAATTGCAATTGAAGTGCTAATGATTGTTAGTATTTGTAACTGGAATTAAAGTTCTAATGATTAAAGAAATTTCATGGGATAATATAAATTTGACTTCCAAAACTCCTACTTGTGAATTGATTAATTTTACCCTTATGTACATTTTTCCAGGGGACATATGAGCCACCTTTATGCACTTTATGCGTTTTAGGAATGTCCAGATGTGTGTACATTTTGTAAATGTTTTTTTTTCTTCTTGATTCTAAACAATGATAACCTCACTCTCACTTCTTGGCCAAAATGAGAACTGAAATTTTGGCCTCTCTGGAGTTTGTTTTGTTCTTGGTTTCTTATATTTTGGAAAATGTCAAATTAATAGAAATAGTTCACAGCAAAACAATACTATTTTATCTTATTTTATTCTTTTTATCTGAGTAAATGTCTCATTTTTGCTTATACCATAAAAAATGAGAGTACAATTGACAGTTATCTCTTCAGTGAAACAATTCATCTTACAGAGGCAGCCCTTTATTTTTTTAACTTTAATCATAGTCAGGCAAACCTTGAAAATTTGGTTCATTGTTTTCTTTTCAGGAATAAAGACAAAAAACAGAAGGCAAGGACATTGATCACAGCAGATGGACGAGTGCTGAATGTCAATGAGCCCAAGTATGTAGACATTAAAAGCAGTGCATTAACTGAGTAAAGAGCATTAGGCAAAAATGAAATCATTTGATGTATTTGTAGAATAAGTGGCAATTACCCACAACCCCTTTAATGAGTGGATCAGAGTAATCTAAGATCATTAACACCTAAGACATTTAATTCAGTGACTAATTTGCTCTTACCAGTTTTGTAGTAATTTTTGATTTACAGTATTTCAGTCTTAAGGTCTTCCTTTTTCATAATTATTTATGTTATACTATCTTCCATTAATTGTAAAGCACGATAAAATAAGAGATTTATTTTTAGTAACCTATTAAGAATATGTCATTTCTCTAAATTATTATTGATGCATCATAAGACCTACAAGCTGGAAAATCCCTTTTATAATCAAAAGCCTAACACATTAGATTACAAGTGTGATTTAGATATACAGTATTTTATAAATAGAATGTATTTCTATTTGTTATGATAACCAACCTATGTATGTTATAATAATCAACCTGTACTACAGATTAATTGCATAGTAACAAAGCCCCATCCTGCTGGTAGACTGATTTATAACAATGATGAATATCTGTTTATTACATAATTAATAACATATTAATAGGTTGGTTATGCAAACGAAACAGTTGTCCTCTTAATAATGTAATTATATGTACATTTTCTTATGACCTTTGTTTTATAACTGTCTGAGTCTTCTTGTTCTAATCACACCTTTAACAAGAAAATAGAATCTCAGAGCTACAGTATACTGCAAGGTGTTTCAATTCAGAATGCTTCAGCACGACAAGGAATGTTAATAATTATAAGAACTTTCACCTCAAAGGTGCCAGTTATTTCTTCTGCACACTGTGTTACTGACAAGCCAGTGTCTTGAAGAGGTAGCACATTAATATCTGTGTTGCTTGTCACTCATCACATATGCCCTCCCATGAATAACTTGTTTTTTGTCGCTTTTATCACATAATCCTTAAAGCATTGCAGCAGCAAAGAACTAATAATCTTCATAACAAAATGCAGTCAGACTTCATATAGTCACCATTACTGAGAACTGAACAGGGTGCCACATCAGACAATAGACGTCAATCTAAGCATATGCCACTTCATAACTGTATCTGTGCCTGATTCAAGTGAATGGTGAGATGCACTTAAAAACTGAAGGATAGCTGCAGTTACATTGTAGTCTGTATATTGTCTCCAATGGACTGTGGGCTGGAAGCTATGACAGTAGAAAGCAGTACATAATTGCTTACATGTAGGTGGAAGCTGTCTCCAGTTGTGCTGCAAGAGAAGCAAAATCAATCCACAGTAATCACATATCCTGTATAATATTATCAGAGGTCACTCTTTCACACTAGTTCCCTTGCATGTTCATTATTTTGCCATACCTAAAAAATTAGGTTGTAGTACTATGGTTAAAATGATTGAAAATCACAAGTTAGTCTGATTGGAAAATGTTAACCTTTCAACCTATGATGAAAAATGAACTTTTTTTTCCTTTTTTTGTTTTTGAGTGAAGAATGTTTTGTTTGATATTCGTATTTTGTATTTAAATTTAAAAATTAGAATCCATGTATAAAGTGACATGTGTAGGGATTTATAAATTAAAGCTGGTATTCAAAATGTAGTGGTTCACAGAAATATTGGTTTTCTTGATAAATATTTAGCCCTTTTATGTCCTGGAAAAAAAAATAAACTGGACAAATAACAGTACTGCTATCATATCTACAAATAGTGTTTGCTGCATATGTATATGTGTGTTTGAAGCAATGTTGTATTAGATTAAACTGTATTAAGCAGAAATGTGTAATGTTTCTATCTATAAAAGGCTTGATTTCTCTTTGTCGGACGATGAGGATGGCAACAATATTGTGCTGGATCTATCAGTCTACAGGTTGGTACATTTTCTAAACAGTACTGTTATTAACCTTTTAACTTACAAGCAACATTATCTAGACTGCCTTCTATTGAATTATTAGTTCTGTATTGTGTTCTACTTATAGCTTAAAATTATATATTAGTATATTTTAATATGAGGTACATCTTAATATCTCTGGCATTTTATTATGTATTCACATACTGTATGCTGCAGTGTGTTTAAGGCCTAAGTTTCTATCTCTCAAATAATTGTATATGCTGTATATTATTTAAATGGAATCTTCCTGGTTTAAAAAATGTTATTTTGCATTTTTGTTACTTTAGTTGCAATCCATAGTTATTTAAATTACTTAGTTATTAGATATTGGAACTTCTTAGCATAGAAAAATATGTCAAGTTAGGAGGTATTAAACACAATAAGGAAAAAGTATCTAATTTTCTATGTTTGCCTACAGGTATTTGGATACATCCCTTCTAGATGTGGATGTTCAACCAACGTACATTAGAGTCACAGTTAAAGGAAAGGTACTACATGCTTTGCTTTTTTTCAGGGCAGACAATGCTCTGCTAAGACAGTGACAAAGACTTTTTGTACCGTTTCAGTTTTCTGTCTCATTAAGTCGTAAGCTAACAATCAGTTAACTTTATCCATTCAACTTAATTAATTCATTAACAATGATTTACAGTGTCTTGCAAAAGTATTCAGACCCTTCCTATGGTATCTCTTTTTTAACCTACAAAAAGACACATACACATTTTTTAAAACTTAATATTTTATTTTGAACCTGAATACACAAACTAAAGACTTCAATTTGGCTAAGGAATTCTGTGCATACAGTACCATCTATTATTGTGTGTTATGCACAGCTCATATTTACTGTATGTTCATGAAGAAAATGGGACAGTGTTTTAATTGGTGTACGTGACAAAAGGCACTGTACAGTTTACAAGTAAAAATAGGTATTTTGCCAAAAACATTTTCAGGTACAGTGCCCAGACCTGTAATTACATTTTGAATTATTACAGCCTTGAACTGAAATTGCAAGTTGTAAATGTGTCGGTTATTTGACTACTTTTTGAAAGGTTATGAATTGTCAGAAAAGTGTGATGTTTCTGCACTGGCACTGAAGACAGTTCTTGTGTGGATTTTTACTTCCAAATAAATACAACAATCTATACTATTACGTGCAGTGCTTATTTATTGGAAATGTTATGACGTGATTCAATTGAGATGTACCATAGTTACCTCTATGACTATATTAACTTTTAAGAATTAAAATCTTAACATACTGAAGTTTCTATTTATCTTGACATTTATGCGGTAGTAGTGAATGAATAAATGTTTTTTTTAGTATTTAGGTCACTGAATTTTAGTTAACGGATGTACAGTAGCTTCCAAGCTTGTTGTTACACTATGTGCCTATGACACACAGGATCTAAATTATTAAATAAGATACATTTGCTGGAGATCTGTCATCAACTAAATTTGTATTGCTCAAACAACAACTTTCAGTATAACCTTCTACCACTAGCTAGGTTTTATAGTTCTATATGATAATGCTGTTTAAAACAAAACATGATGAATAAATTATGCTATAAATCTTAGTCTGTTTTAATGGAATTACAATAGCTCATGTGATAAAACTTGTATTTTTTTTTACTTCTGCCTGTTTGGATCATTGTATAACTTAAGATACTGTACAATGTTTTAAAGCAAGGAATGTGATTATTCATCCCATTAACCTGTTATTAATGAGAACGTTTTGTGTTTAGGGTTTTTATATTTTTTCTGAGTGACTATGGTACCATTGTGTTAGAAATATTCTGTAGTGCATGAACTCTTAAGATAATAGTCTAATTTATGTTTATTGAGTATCACATGGCATCAGAATTTGTTTTTAAAAAGGGTGTATTTTCTCATTTTGTTTTGCATAAAATAACTGGATTATGGATTCACTGGATATATTTTGAAATTGTTTTCTTTGTTTTTGGACAATTAGTTTATTTTAATCTGAATTATTTTGGCTTTTCAAATTTTCCCTTTTCATATAATCATGTGAATTTATCTTTTAAAATCCGGGTACTCTTTTATGCTTTTATGCTTGCCATGTTAAATTTTAAAACCATGGTATAATTTTTCTACAGTAATATGCAATTACAGCTTCATAACCATTTTTTTCGTAGAAATGGTGAGAAAAACAAATTTACTGACCTGCTTTCCACATTACTGAATTTCTTCTGTTCAAATAAAAATCCATCTAATTTTATGCCATAAAAATGTGAAGTGAAAATGAAGCTTGTCAAGATACATATGAGAGTTGCTATCTTGGGATTCCATTTCTGTGAATTACCAATGAAAAATAGAGCAAAAATTGGCTTCCAAGGAGAAGTGACAATTGAGGAACAGGAAGAATACACTAGTCATTTTTTGGCAAGTACTCTTCTTTGGAAAAGTATAATTTGAGCATGTAGACATTATATAGGCCGAAAACAAAATACATTTGTTAAAGTGTTAAACTTGAAGATTTTGATGACTTTGAAGAGCAGAAGACTTTCTGCTTTGTCATACCATATGAATTTTCAAATACAGAACTGGTCTTTGAAAAAACTGAAATACAAGCTAAACAGAACCTTTGACTATACAACTTTATTTACAAAATTACTTGTTTGTATAGTAGATACCTTGTTTCAGTTTCTAAATATGTCCATTTTAAAAAAAAAGTGTTGAATTGTAGACTGTAATTATGTATCAATAGCACATTTGGCAAAATAAATGCTGTTGTTTTGTGTTCCAGATCTTCCAGCTTGTACTTCCTACAGAAGTGAAGCCTGACAGCTCCACAGCTAAAAGGTCTCAAACCACAGGGCACTTGGTTGTCATAATGCCAAAGGTACAGGTAGTCGATGCACCGATATCCATGTAAAAAATACTTAATTTTTGTGCACTTAAAAACATATCTGTAAATATTGTTTGAAGAAAGGGGGCATTATTGTCCTTCATCCCACAGTGCCAAGACATCATATTTACTTTATGCGTATACTGATGACATAATGCTACAGATACTGTAGATATGGTAGATATGACAAATGCTGATAGAATCTATATCTAATATACAATGCTCATTTTAGTCAGCCCTATTGATACAAATGTGATGTTCCCGACGGCCATTTTTTAATATGTAGCCAAATCCTCTATTTCTACGTCAACTTTTTATTTAATGTGTCATTACAACACAGTAATCTCAGAGGCAGTGATAAGTAAATACCACTGAAATTGTTTTGTATGATTGAAGTAAAAAAAAAGTCAATATTAATCGATATTGTTGATTTTATGGAAATTCGGAAGCTTATGATTTTGAAAATTTAAATTTCAGTGCATTTTCTGTACTGCTTCATGTGTCTGTGACAGAACTAAAATGCTTTGAAATTACTTTTTGACTCTAAACTTGAAACATTACAAGAGTTTCTACTAAAAGTAGTAAAAATGTTTAAATGTGTGAGTTTGCAACTTGTCTGTTAATTAAATGATTTTGCCTCAGCGTGTGACTAATGTCCTCTTTAAATTGCATTGGCACCCTGTGATCCTTAAAATGTTTTTTAATGGTCTCTTCTTTTCATGTAACAAACTGAATGATCTGTCTTTGGGTTACCTTAGGACTTATTTCAACAGAATAGTGCAATACGTTATTAGTGATTTGCTAGTTCAGCTCTGTGGAACGTATTACCAAAACCATTTGAAACGCTGAGACTGTGGACATTTTTTAAAACATGCCTAAAAACCCTTCTTTTACTATTGCTTAATAGTTATAGCTTAATTTTTGTTTTAATATTTGAGGTTTTTAAATAGTGCTTAACAATAAAATGTATTATTATTAATCATCAATTGTCACTGAAACTAATAATATTTTACACAAACAGAAATACCCATATTAGCAGTAAATGTTTTTAATCAAAATGTTTTATTTATTTTGATAATTTTATCAATTGTGCTGGATTGCAATTACAGACTTTAAACTTTGTTTTTGGTCATGACTGTATAGCGATGGAAATTTAAAAAAACAAAAAAAGTAATACTTTAGATGGAAATAATAAAATAAGGTATTTCTCAGAGTTTAGTCAGAGAAAAGTTATAAATGTGTATATATATTGACTTTCACCTAAGTTGAATACTGTATTTACCCAAGTTGAATGTTTGCCTAAGATTTAGTTGAGAGATGTCTAAGTGGAATGTTTTTATCTAACAAGTCAGACAGTTAAAGAAGTTGTGCAAAATTTATAGCGTCCAATAAGTATTTGAAAATGCATTTGTAAAGTCTACTTATTGGTATAACTTCAAAAGTATCTTCTGTATCTTTGTAAGCAAACATTCACTTACGGTATATAGGATGCAAAACATTTAGTATAAATTAGTGGTAACTAAATCTCCATATGACTGAACACTCAGTTACTATTTAACTACCTGACATGAACAGCATGGAATAAACCTTTACTTGTTCCTTTGCAGTCTACGCACGCTGACACAGCTACATTACCTACTTGAATGTAAATAAATATATGTTACAATTACCAGTAACTTTGTGTATTAAAAAGAAAGGTCCAATTTAAAATGTTTCTGTACAAAAATCCAATTTTCATTTATAAAACAGTACTAACACATACAGTATGTTAGGACACATAAATACAGACAGCACAAATACTGTACAGTAGCTCTGCTTTGAAGTGTACGTGAAGTATACTGGATTAAATCCCACCAAAGTAGAAAACCTCAGGATGTAGCAGCTTGTCAAAGACAACTAAACAATGTTTTACAAGGTTGGAAAAGTAAAGGTTTCAAAGTCTCTATTTAATTCAGAAATGTAAAAAAATCTTTTTCAGGCTCAGGAGCTTGTTAAACCAAAAGTATCCCCAGTTTCAAAACCCTCACGTGCCATTGAAGCATCTACTGGTAACACAAGGTAATGGTCTCTTCTTTTTAGCAGATGTAGTAACAGTGAAATAGTGAATAGTGAAATGTTTGCCATCAAGTGCTTTAGAAAATATTTAGCTTTATTTCATATTGGAATTAAAACTTTGTTAAATCTCATGCTTATTCTGAACAAAACAAAATTCTAGAAAAAAATTGTCCACTGAGTACTGCAAACTAAACAGAGAAAGCTTATTTAAAAAAAAAATTATAGGTATTACAGAAGATGTTTACAAATGTCTCAACTGCAATTGTTTTAAATTTCATTTAGTGATTCATTGGAATTCTAAATACTAAATTTACAAGGTGTGAAAATTAAGATGGTGGAATTATTTATTTATGAAATTTTTTATTAAAATTGGATGACATATTGTCTCCTTCAAAATATGCCTCTTATCAACAAATGCAATGGGCGGATGATAGTACAAACATTCTGCTCTGTCACATGTTAAAACAATATCACCATCTGTATGTACATAATTCAGTCCTAAAAATGATCACACCATGTACTGTAGTTCTCCAGATGTCTTTTACATTGGACTTGTATTCAGTCAAGCACAATGTTTAAACTTGGCCAATAATTTATTGCATTTACATAGCGCTTGGTGTTATTAACATACAGTATAGGGAAGTGATCCACTCCATTTACCATGGAAGTGCAGTACTCACCTCATTGATGCACTTCAGTCATTCTGTACCAACAGAGCTAGCACACAGAAATGAGGGGATCATTAAGATACTGTATAAATTCACCATTTGAATTAATGGGGAAATTTATGTAATCCTGATTGAACAAGTCTAAAACTGAATTTAGCCAAGACACCAGAGTTAATACAAAGCAGCACACACATATCTTTCAATGCACAAATAAGGTTTGGATCTCCTGTGCACAAAGCAATTCAGTAACACTTTTGTACAATTGTAGCTCATTTATAAATTTTCCTTTTATTTTTTTAGCTTTTATTTTACGTGGAAGCAATTTTGATTTTGATTTTTCCATTCCTAGTTTTAAAATCTGCTTTTTTTCTTTATTAGTTGTCCCCGAAGAGAAACATTAATATTATCTATAGCTCGAAAAAGATCTCACTTAAAATGAAAATACAAGTGGGTTTTTTTTTTCAAATGCTTTCGATAAAAACACAGTGGAGACATTGAAAACCTGCAGCTATGCGGTTGTTTTCAAAATTTGAGTGAGAAAATACAATATTGGATCCACTTCAGTTTTCTATTTTTTTATAAAAGTTGCCTACATCTCTTTAAACACTTGTTTTACTATTGTTCCTGCCTAGTAAAACACAAATTGATTTGGCTCTCATGTATAACCACTCATTTTGACAAAGTGCTCTCTAAACTACGTTCAGAACCTCTGCAGAATAATCTTAATACCTTAAACAATCTATTTAAAGGAGCATGCAATACATAAGCAAAATATTTTTTGTTCGTAATACACAATTATTAAGTTTCCTGCTTAGTAATAACTTTTTCAGTTTAACTCTGTAATACGCCTTATTTAATTTAAGACAATAATTTATCTTTGTCTTTCTTACTATTTTATGTTTAAGGTGTGATCATTTCAATTAAAGATAGACTTTTATTATTTATGTTCAATTTGTTTATTGGTCTTTCAGGGAAAACGAAAAAATGATCACACGGTACCATATACAATAATGAACAAATGTGAACAATCATCAAGGCATGAAAGACTTGGTACCTAAGCACCGTGTAACTGTGTAAATCCAACAATAATATAAAAACAGGAATAAATTAGAAGGAAAAGGGAAACCAGAGATTTGGAGCAGATAAGCAAAGGAAAAAGCGAAAAAAAAGGTAGTGCAAGCACAGTGCAAGTCTTCTAGGTCTTTCATATGTCAGAGTCGAGCTGCAAGCTCTTAAAGACATTTAAAAAGGGCTGCCAGACAGAACAACATTTTGCAGAGGGACACCTGTTGTGATAAAACCTGTTTTTTGTCATGAGAATGTAGTATGAGCAATGAAAGATAACCTTGACTTACATGTGATCAGTACCTTTACAGGTTTAGAATTAGAATAATGTAGCCTTATTTGGTTAAAATTATTTTTTCATTTATAACCTTATGCATATTTCTAAAGTTTTCAAACTCAATATTTAGCCTGTAGAAGCAAGCTCATTCACAACATACACGTACACAACAGGTCAGGTTTGCACGTATTGTGGGGGGCTAATCTTAAGCTTTGCTTAAAATGTTCTTAATTTTGTGTGGGCTCTGGTAATGAACTGCAATTAATCATATTTTGTTCTTTGTAAGATTGGATATTGAAAATAGGAAAATAACATGAATATCATGCAGTACATGCATTATTGTTGGTGTAGCACACACCTAACAAGATATATACAATTTTTCTGAAACCTTGTTTTCATGTTATTATGTACTGTTTTCTTTTAAGAAGTTTTGTTTTCTCCTTACTTGCCCTTACCGATGATCATTAATAGGGATATGACATATTTGTTATTGGAACGTCTCAGTGAGATTGAATCTAATTACTGTAATGAAGCACAAGTACATCAGACGTTGCATTTAGTATGTCATGCTGGCATTATCCTGTTGGCATACGATGACCTTAGAATCAAAAGGCTAACAAGCCTGAACTGGGCTTTAATAATTTCCTTAAAAAGGGTGAAGGTCACCGGATGTTTTGATATTCTGATTTCTAATGTTAAAAGAGATCAAATACATTTTTTAAATATTAATACGTGTTTTTTGACATTTATTTCTTCAACATTACCTGAATTCCAAAAACATGAGTCAGTGTAGTGTTATATATCTATACATGAACAAATCCTCCATTAACCATGTCTGTTTCAGTGCAGCTATCTCAGGATGGGTTCAATAGAAATGATGTCCCTACAAATTTGTGAAAAGAAACTTAAAGTTTTCAATAAGAAATAAATCAGCAAATGAAAACAAAATGTAGATCAACTGAAAAAAAAATAAATAAATTGAGCGTTTATAATTTCACATCACATACACATTGTAATTTAGCTTGCAACATAAAGATGATATAATGCAACTTACTTTATTTTGTTTTCTAGGCAGTCTCAAGAAAACGGCTATTGCAGAAAATATAATAATATGCTTTATTGTAATAATTACTTTCACATTTGGATGTGAAAATTTTTACAGAAATCGTCTGATTGAATTAGTGTATAGCAGAACTGTCTGACAGCTAATTAGCAATTACTTACACTTCTTTGCTCTTAATTTATAATGATCATGTCCTGTTCTATTCAGATAATTAGGATTGTAAAAAAAGACAATAGAATGTAGTTACCAAACCCAAAACCTAGATTTGAATCTAGTGTCTACTGTACCTTGACTAAATGTTACTGAGCGTCACAGAGCCCTCTGAATACAAATGGGAAACAGGTGGTGACAACCTCAAGGCAAGAGGACAAGGTTTCCTGGGTGATCAGACTGAGCTACATCTTACAGAATCCCTCTGGTGTTTATTCCCTCCAGATTAAGGAAAAGTACTAAAGCTTTAAGATTTTAGAAAATAACTTTCCTGAGATTACAGAAATCTTTTTATGAAAAATAGCATTGTACTGTACCCGTGTTGCAAAAATATATAATTAATTTAGACAAAAACATCTACTCATCCTTTATCAGAAAGCTGTAGTAACCTATCCTGGAGGTACAGGACACACTGCGGGTCTACTCTCCACATGGGATGCAATTCCATCACAGGGCAGACAAATAAAAAAAGAACACAGGGCAATAGAAAGGTCATCAGATTGGAGAGGACACCTGAGAGATTGGTTTAATCTGGCTACACCTTTGGTTGAAAATTTAGCTGGTCCTCATACAAGAAACAGGAATCCAATTACAGTTGCCATGGAATTCCTTCTGTAATAGTATCAAACAGGAATGTATCAAGGCACCCATAGTTTTCAGTCTATATTAGCACTGATAAAAAAAGGATCACTTACTGTAATTAAGTTCTTTTATGAAGCTTCTTTGTTTTTTTTCTTTATATTTGTATTTAATTTTTTTTGCATCATAAATATTATGTGCTATCGTGTTTTTTAGCATTTCCTTTCACAGATTTTGTGTTATGAACATATATTTTCCCATTTACTCTGTGATTTCTAAATATAGAGGTTTAAAAAGACCAATTAAGTTTTTCAAAGCATTGCTGAAGCCTGTCTCTGTTGTATTCTAATTTTATTTTGCTTGCTTTAAAATCTAAAAAGAAGACAAATCCTGTAGGTAAAGTTGCCTGTGTTTTTTTGTGGTGATTTTTCAGATAATCAGTTAAAAACAAAGAAGACTTCATTGTTTTAAACAGACTGCAATGCAATTATTGTAGATAAGACTTTAGTGAATGGTGTTTCCTTTTTGAGTATGCTAATTCTTGTGTCATTCATTGGAAGGAAATAGTTTGTATGACAATACCCTGCTTTTTGTGTGTAGAGACATGGTCATAGATTGGGTTTCCAATTAGCTACTGTACATGTTTACTGTTCACTTTCTTTCATTTCAGTTGTGTGTATTTAGTGAAACCAAAATGATGTTGCATGATCCATTGACACCGTGGTACGATCACTCTGATAAAGAATATGTGAAAAATACATGAAGCATATTTTTATCTACATTCTTGTCACATTGTGAGGAGCAGAAAGTTTTTGTTTTGCTTAAGCTTACCAAACTGCTTTGCCTAGCCATTTGGAGTATTGGAGAAGAAGCCTACTTTCTTTGTGATTAGTTAGACTATAATAATGGATTTAAGGTCAAAGGTGATTTAAAGAGAAATTGTATGCCCTAGTCTTGGGATGCCTCCTGGGATTAGGAGATGGTATCTGCTGAATTATATGTATTCTATGAGTAAACTTGCTTAACTAATGGAACTGATGAAAACTTCGTATTTGTTTCTCAGAATTTCAGTGATATTAAACAGTATTTTTTTTAAATGGATGAAAGAATGTAAAAATAGTTTACATTAATGAGTTAGTAATATAATGTGTGTATTATCTATTAACTGCAGTTCTTCATATTCAGATTTGAATATTAACATTTTTTGTCTGATGCTCTTTACACACCTTTGTTTAGGATCAGTATTATAGCCTCACACCATTGATGCACTCATATAAGAAATTGTTTTTAGAATGGAAGATGAAAGCTATTGTAATAATGAATGAAATGAATTATAAGGACAATATCTCCATTATTTGATCCTTAATACAGTATGTTAAAAAACTTGGGAATTGTCCTTTTAATGTATTTCTGTTTTAATGTAAGTACCTGTACTAATAAGTTGCTCAACTAGTATAAGTTAAAGTGCTAGATAAAGTGGGTGCTGATGCATTTGCATTGTTGAGTGTGTGTCTCATGAAGTTAAGTGCACCCCAGCTCAGTCTGAGTGGAGACCGAATTATTTGAAATACTCACAATATTCAAAATATTTGTGGTGTTTATCACTTTGTGTCTGCCAGTGCAGTCTAGTATACCTTTCTTTATCTTTATAACTGGGTTATTTAACCTTTACTGATTTAAAAAATGAATTTCCATCACCTCTAAATAATCAACATTTGTTTTTCTGTTTGAATCACTTTGGATCACACTGATTTTTGTGCTAATTTATTCTCATTGCAGTAAAGCAAAAGGACTGGAAACGCTGGAAGTGGATCCCAGAAAGCAATCAATCATTGATCTGGCTAATATTGTGCAAGAAAAGAAGACAACTTCACAAGGGCCTTTAAAGTTGCAATGCTCACGACTGAGTGAGTCTACACAAGATATTGAAGACTTTGAAGACAACCCTGATATTCCACCTTTAATATAAAAGAAATGAATATAATGAATTTAATATAAAAGAATCTCCCCCTGAATCTGAGTAATTGTGTAGTGTATTTAAAGATGAAAATTTGGAACATGTATACTGATAAAAATTAAAAAACAAATACTACAAATGTAATAGTCATGTGTTGTGTTTGTAATGCCAGTCAGTATACGTTGTTAGTCTGGTGTATGCATCTATTTACACTGTGCACTTTTTTTGTTTGTTGTCTGTCAAATAGATTGCAATTGCAGATATTAAACAAAAATCTATTTTCTTGAAGTTATACTTCAATGGAAAGAATTATGTGTTAATGGAATTATATGACTGGCATTGAACTCGGTTCTAAGAACATTTCAGAATTAATTCTGACGTTTACCGTGCTTCATAAATGTTAATGAATGCTCAGTTGAGTAATGCTGTATGTGTAATGTTATTGAAAATTACAAGTGGAATAACAGGAAGTATCCTCTTACTTGGTATGCATAATGACTGTGTAAACAATTTTCCATTTTGACCACCAGTTTGTGAATTACTGATAGAGGTGAAGGTAATTTGAGTAAAAAAAATTGAATTTGTGGTACTAGCACCTCTTTTTTGTTTGGCAAAATATAATTTCTGTTTAAAATAATTGGCAGTTACACAGACTTTAATGTGATAACATTAACAGCAGTTTTGAGATATGATATGCAACATCTTCAGCTTACTATACAGACTGTTTTTTCATCTCATTATCTTAGAAATGTATCCACGTGTGCTCGTATTTGGTACGCTACAAAGACGTACTGTATGCTCTAGTCTAGTGTTGAATCTTGATCACGTGCAGCAGCAGAAATTGATTTTTATTTGCCTCATCGGACTACAGCTAATAGGATATAGGTGCTGTTTTGGGAACTGTCACATAGCATTAATCAGGACCCTATGCAGAAGATAGAATCCGGAAGGGAGTGCAACAAACACGGGGGAGAGAGGACTAGGAGCGGGGAAGACAAACGGGGGCGTGTCGACGGTGGGCTGGTGCTCGGGGAGGCGTGGTCCAGGCGAAAGTCCAAGGGGAGTCCGAAGGGTAATCATTACTTATACAAAGCTTTATAATGTTTTGATTCCTGGTTCTGAGATGGTTGGAAGAATGCTACTACTGATGCTGTCAAATTCTTATTGTATGGTATTCCTACCATAGCTGTCTGATTTTATTTATTTTATGGGTTTTTTTATGGAAGACTTGGTAACTGTCTAGGGGTTGCTGAAATGTTGTATTGTTTTTATTTGCTTAGTTTTTCTAAAATTAGTTAATCAAAATTGGTTCACTGAAGACAGACAGTCTACATAAACCATTTTGGCATTAGTAAGTGATGACATCAGCACTTTTGGTAGAATCAGACTGATGTAATCAGGCCAATAGCTCTGTCCTTCACTTGTTTAGCTTTCTCTTTTGTATTTTATAGCAGAGATAAACCATTTATTTAATGTATTGGAACCTATATTTAATATGTAGGCTACTCTTCTATTATAGTTTTAACTAGAAAAATATTGTGTCATCTCCAAAGTCTCATGAGCTAGTTAAGGTGATTTGTAAAATTTACATAGTGTCTTAGAGAAAAAACAGCCAAGGGTGTTGGAAATTTGCTGGGGAAAATACATATACAGTATATGCTTTGATCTGTTAATGGTTGTCTTAGATTAGGTTTTTGTGTTACTGTGTATAAAGTATTTTACAGTATATATGAAAACAAAGCAGAGGTACTGTACTGTTACAGCACACCTATACTCCATCCATCCATTATCTAACTGCTTCATCAAGGGTCATGGGGGAGCTGGGCAAGCAACAGGCACAAGGCAGGGTACATCCTGGACAGGATACTAGTCCATCACACGGCACACATTCACATCCCAGAGTACCACTATGTTCTTATTTTTTCTATTTGTTTTTAAATTAATCAAGATTAGTTCACTGAAGAAAGTCTACATAAACCATTTTGGCCTTAGCAAGTGATGACATTAGCACTTTTGAACCAGACTGATCTAATCAGGCCAATAGCTCTATCCTTAATTTTGGCTGTTAAAATATGTCTTTGGATTGTGGGAGTAAACCAGAGCACCCACATGAACAATATAAAAATATAAAAATTCCATACAGATAGCACCCCAGGTCCAGAACTGAACCCTACATATTCATCTTGTGGAATCACAATGTAAAGTTTTTCCAATGCAGGGAATACTTTGCTTGTCAAACTGTTTTGAACACATACTGTATATATTGTAACACAACTGGGTTCAGGTGGGCACCCTCGCCTGCTGCCTACACAGGTCGGTCCCGCACCGTCGGGGACGCGAACCCAGGCCTCTGGCATCACTCAACAGGGACCCAGCCTGGTGAGATAAAGAGAGATCTCTCCCCAGCCC
The DNA here is from genome assembly GCF_055471065.1 of Atractosteus spatula. Lineage (NCBI taxonomy): Eukaryota > Metazoa > Chordata > Actinopteri > Semionotiformes > Lepisosteidae > Atractosteus > Atractosteus spatula. Next base: position 55,460,163 of record NC_142711.1, on the reverse strand, counting down.
AGGGGCTGTGGTCCTGCTATCACAGGGAAGGGCGGTGACGTCACCGCTCTGGTAACCCGGCTCTTACACAGTGCCTGTCGGCCGTATGCGTTACAATATTATGGCAGTTGCCTGGTTCTTGAAAAAATAGCAGGGTTCGAACACATACAAGATGATAGCAATTTGTGTTCCTCCACAAGTCTGAAATTTAATACACATCAGGTTGTCCAATAATAGACTAAGTATTTTACTTTTATTTTAAAAATGCAATCACTGAATGACTGATTCATGTAAAAAAAAGCCATTCTTCCAGACTGTAGCATACATCCTTTGGCCTGCTGTTCTGTGTTAAACCTTAACTATACCACATTATATGGAGGGGTTTTCTACATGATGTTACCAAACTTCACCAACTTGACTTCACCATATTTTCCTGACAAGCAAAATATGGTGACACAAAGGGGAATAGAAACATATTATAAAGTGGATCTTGTTCATCATTGAGGTGGCATAAGAGCTCTGCTGCTTATATCTCTTGACTGCTTTGTGAAAACTATATAGTATATCCAGCTTGACTGCAGATATACTGTATGTCTTACAGAATCACAGTGTGGGACAGCCAACCTGGTTAAATAGTAACTGAAATCTCCATTAATAAATGTGGGTAATAAAGAGAAACAAAAGAACCTGAAGAAACTCAGTGAAGACTTGTACCACTAGCATACTGTATAGCTGTATTTTTGTAAGAAAGTCTGTTTCTCTTCCCTTACCATTAATTGTGACCTGCTCACTAGGACACATTATCAAAAACTGCTTTTTGTTGCAAGGGGTGGCAGTACATCATGTCATCTACCACATTTGTTTCTTCCAAGGGTGTCAGTGGATATTATGATAGATATTCTATATTCCCTCTGTGGTTTTGATTGATTTTATTGTATGTGTATTTTTCTCTTACCCTGTACCTGAAGATGAACTCATACTTAGTTTATAACCGATAAAGGGCAATAGGTTCAAATTGTAAACACCTGACATTGGGTTTTTTTTAAGCTCAAGGCTTAAAGGAATTTATTGTGTAACAGAGAGATCATTTATCTTCTGAGGTATGTTTTGCACGAACTCAAACAATGTGACCCTGTTCAAGGCAGTAGATGAGATTTCCAAGTGGAATCAAATCGGCCTTTTCCTCTTCAATGTTCCTTTATTGAGTTAAAAGAGCTTTGTCTTTTTTCATTTTTTCTGACATTTGACTCTTTCCTTCCAACTAAAACAGTGTTTTCCAAACACAAACATGTGTAAGTACATATACAATTTCCTGACAATGTCCAATTCTTAGAAGATTGGTGGATTAACCATATACACACCCAGAAGAATTTATACCAATACATTAACAATGCAAAATTGGGAATAAACTGCACTATAAATGTTAGAACCACACTCATATCATTTATATATATTGGAATTGTGAAAAATATAGTGCATTGGTATGGCATGTTGCAATAAACTAGTATAACATCAGTTTGATGAAATATAAAATTGGCTTACAGATTTGTCTCCATTCATAATATTTGGCATAGTTTCTCCAAGGATAAATTTATTGTGAAACTTAATGTGACCGATATTTAATATCTGGGGAAATTCGATCCTATATCATTTTTGCTACAACAGCACTGTAATTGTTCTGGAGGAGTGACTGCTGAGATGCAGTGGTACACACCATAATTCATTAGGTCACAAAGACAAGAGACCTAATTTGTAATAAAAAGCTCCTCAGGGTGTCCTACCTAGAAGAATTGAAGAAGAATTGTGGCCAGGTCACAAACATTGTCTACCACATTGCAAAACACTTGAAATTTGGTTTCATGTGGAACAGTGCTCTCAAGCCAGCAGGTATATATACTGTATCATCCTGCAGATAAAAACTGGCAACCCCCCTGAAGCTAAGTACTGCAGATGCAAGCCTGCCCAGTACCTGGATGGGAGACCTCTTGGAAAACATTAAGGTTGCTGCTGGAAGAGATGTTGGTGGGGCCAGTAGGGAGTGTTCACCCTGTGGTCTGAGTGGGTTCTAATGCCCCAGTATGGTGACGGGGACACTTACTGTACAAAAAAGGTGCCGTCCTTCAAATGAGACGTAAAACCAAGGTCCGGACTCTCTGTGGTAATTAAAAATCCCAGGGAGTTTCTCGAAAAGAGTAGGGGTGTAACCCTGGTGTCCAGGCCAAATTTCCCATTGGCCTTTTTGCCAATCATGGTCTCCTAATAATCCCCATCTGTGAACTGGCTTCATCACTCTGTTCTCCTCCTCACTGATAGCTGTTGTGTGGGGAGAGTACTGGCACACTATGGCCGCAGTATTATCCAGGTGGGGCTGCACATTGGTGGTGGTGGAGGAGAGTCCCCATTACCTGTAAAGTGCTGTGAGTCGAGTAACAGAAAAGGGCTACATAAGTGTAAGGAATTAATTTCGATATCTAAAGGAAGGTTACTCAACTTGTGGTTCTACAGATATATTCAAGTTTAAGCTACTGTATTTCCTTAATGATTTAACTGATAATCAGTAGGATCAATACAACAAGAGCAAGAGCTACTGTAGGCTGTATGAACATTCTTATCAAAGTTATGAAGCTTTTAATGTGCATTTACTGTACTTCTTCAATAACACATCTTCATACAAATAGATTTTTTAATTACTCTAACTTTCTTTTTTCCACTCATGGCATTTTCAGATTGCAGTCATCAATCAAGTCACAGCCATATGGATTTCTTTTACCATCATTAACCAAGAGGTATTTCTTTTGACAGACTAGTGGTATGTTCCAGAGGACACAGAATAGCCTAATGAGGCAGTTTTATGCTATATTACAATTCTGATATGAGAAACCGGAGTATTGCATGACACGGGGAATGATTTTCCCTTTCTTTTATTATTGATGACAGATGGTACAATTACTGTGTGATATAACAAAGGTTACAAAACTAAGGACAAGCAATTTTAAAGAGTTTATTTGTTGTCTGTGTGATGAAAGTAAATATAGTACAGTTCTCTATTTGCTTCAAATTGTTATGTCCGCATCATTTTGAAGTTAATAAGAAAAGAGCAACTTTTTTTTCCCATAAAATTAAGTTCTGCATTATCAGCAGCAGTACGAAAGATGAATGTAATGATAAAAAACAGATATGGTTAATACACCTATCCTCAAATACCCCCTACTATTTGTTCATGCTATTAGAATGAACAAGAGTTTGTCCACAAAGGAATCCTTTAATACTCCAAATGCACTGTACATTAATCACTGGTGTTTTCACTTGCGGCAGCCCATTTTTGCTTTAAAAAAAGGAAAGCATTATTGCATGGCTACAAATAAATGTATTTCACACTTGATTTTAAATCTGGTTAACATAGCTGTGTTCAACGCATTAATTCATTTATGATGACTCAGAGCCACATTTAGAAATTTTCATTGGTAAAGTTAAGCTGCACTGTATCCGTACTATTTTGCTTCCTGTACCACCTTGATGTAATTAAAAAATGCTGCCTGAAAAGAATGCTTATGTAGGCATATTTACAGGATTGCTCTACTGTATCTATTATTTCAGGTAAATTAAACTACATAATTCAGTGATAGCCACAGCACCTTTCCATCCAGCTGCTACTATAGTTAATAGTTCCAGTGAAGATACACATGTTTGGACATTTTTAACACTGAATATTAGATACAGTAAGTGTAAACTTTGTGAAGAAGCATAGTGGTACTGTATCATCTACCCTCTAAACTCAGTACTGAAAAATCTGTTTGGTAATGGAATCTTTTTGAGTAAAAAAAAAAGCTTCTTTTACAAGATCCAATCACTTTTTAGGTTTTGCACACCAACAGTACATGGTTCCACCCACCCAGGGAATACAAAGCTGTCAGAGATATTCAATATGTATGCATCTAGATTTGTAGATGTATTCACAGGTGCTTTTATCTATTACATGTGTTTGTGTTTAAATGCACTCATGTTTAAGAGCAGTATATAGTAGGAAGTTAAATAATACAAACCATAATACAGTATGTAGTATATTATAGATAGTCAGGTCATGTGTAACAAACCAAGATATTTTGTAAATGGGCATGAAGCGAATGTGGCTAGTGTTTCAAATCTTGCTCATTATGTACAGAATAAATGCATTGCTATGAGGCTTGTACTTGAGCAACAGGGGGGATTTCCTTACTGCTGTATGCCCCATAGGTTTAGGAGGGACAGTTTGATTTATTGGCCTAGTGTTGACTTGCAACTGCAAAGCCACCCTGGATATCAGATGTAATTCTTTCACAGCACTCCATCTGGAGAACTTGGAGACTCCTTGAGAGATTGATTTTCGTCAGCCCCCCAGCCCCGAGGTTATTGCAGATAGATTTAATCTAAGATTGTAACGGCAGCAACTTCAGCATCATCGTACTCTGTTATTGTGAGATACCGTCTGCACCAATGTGCAGGATTTGGAAAAAGGTTTGCCTATTCCATTATCTTGGTTAAGTCTGTTCTTCTGATGCTTTTCCATTTCTTTGTCCCCTATTTTCATTAACTTTTCTTTCAAAGAAAATGGTAGAGACATTTTAATTTTATTGGAAAAATAGTCTCATAAAATACCAACAAAATCCATCCTACCATCAATCAATTTTCTAACGGCTCCTTCATATAAAGCGTCGTGGAGTAATCGGAGCTTACTGTATATTGGCAAGTAATGAGAGCAAGACAGGATACTCCCTCTTTGTTAATCAGAATGCTTCTATGTGTGTCAGCCTTTCACACAAAAGTGTTAGATTTCTCCTGGTTGTGTTTTTCAAAACATGATGGAGTCCATACAACCAGCATCATACTCTATGTCCATCTAATAAACTGTTACTTTGTGATACAACGGGCAAGAAGAGCTGTCCATTGGACTCATGATGAAACAGATGATGGTATTATGGTTCTGTACCTGTTCAAATATGCCATGGGGACTCCTTTTTGAATGTGAGAGATTTTGTTTCCTTTCCTAATAATCATTAGGGGCCAACATACAGTAAGGAAGAAAGAATGAATAGCAAAGTTCTATTTCATTGCACTTAAACCCAGGTCCAGCTAGTGCATTGAATAATCTTAAAAACAATTGCTTTATCTAATAAGATACATTTCACTACCTACTTTTCCTCAGCATTTTGTTGGTCTTTTTAATAGCTTCATCCAACGTCTGGAATGAGATAATGATGAGTCAATGTAAACTCATTGCCTGTTTCACAGGTTTCTTCCTCTAGTTCCGATCACAGTACAGTATGTAATATAATTAGCCAGGTTTCTGCCAAGTCTTCAATGATCAATGTCTTTTGTATTCTTATATGGATTTTTGTCATCTTTGTGTTTGATTTACCAGCTCTGACCGCTTCTTCAGATCTTAAATGCATTGAGTCAGTTCAAACCACCCGTGTAAGAGTGAAAAACAATCAAAAGAAATTATCTAAGTGGAACAAACCATTATAATACATTAAATATTTAAATGCATGTAATGTAGTTCCCCTTCAACTTCAAAACTTTATAGTTAGCCATAATAGCATTCATAAGTGGTCACAATGGGAAGAGAACACTCACATACAGTTTTTATTGACCTGAAAGGGCATTTAAACTTGAGGATACAATGCCCTATCAGCCTACCTGCCCAAAATATGTATTGATGTTGTTACAGTTGGCTGAAGGCTGCTGTGTCATTTAAAGTAAAAATTAAAGGTGACCCTGGGATCCCAAAAGTAAAGGAGCACTTGCTTTTACAATTACTTTTACCAGTGAAGTCAAACAAACAAGAAATGGATTTATGTATCGTCTATGGTAAAGGATCTAAATATATTTATGCATAATGTAAATTCATCTCGAGAGTTCAGAAAGATTACATTACATATGTATCTGTATAAATATGTATGTATAAATAATTTCCATATAAATAACCCGGGCATAAGTATTACATTTTTAGTGCCATTAATTATTTTCAGTGAACCCGGCTAAAAATAATAAGGTATGCAGTTAAATAATGGAACTAAAGCTTTTTTTTTAATACAACCATGTTTCAGATGTTTTTCCCTGTAGGCAGAAAATTGTATTTATTGCATGTTAACAGAAATAGGCCTATGGTTTCAGTCACTTTTTGTAATGTAGAGCATTACATAATATTTGTCATATCTAGGATCTGACTTTTTTACTTTTTTAATTGCAAAAATTCCCATGTCTATATACAGTATGTAAGACATGAATAAATTAAACAAATCTGAGTATTATTTGTGTGACTTGTCTTCGGGAAAAACTTGTAGTTTTGACTGTTTTACATTTTAACCAATGCGAAGAAGGACTAGGCCACTTCTGGGATAGTTGGTCAATGAAACTTCAATTGATCTACGGAAACACATACCAGTTAACAGGTCCTGTAAGATACATTTACACATCCTCTTTAATGGTGTTGTTGGAATTCAGAAGGGCTATCTTCAAACACAAAGCTGAAAGAGTGCTAAATATTTGGTTCACCTTTTTCTGTCTCTATGGCAACAAATGACCGTTCTCTTTCTTGCTGTGGAACTGTCCTTTGTGACTGAGACTCACAGCAGATGAGCCACATAATAATGCCTCATTCAACTTAATCTCCCTAATTGTTATCAGCTGTGAATGTTAGGAGTATTTCGATAATATTGTGTGTAATAATTATTATTCACAACACAATTTAAAAAGATGAGCAATATAAGATAAATTAGAAAATTGTAAATGGGTTCTTGTGTTTATAAGAAATTAATAGATTTGAAAAGCTCTCTTGTACAGAACACTTACAAATAAAAGATTACATATGGAAAAAGTTCACATCTTAATATATTCATTTACACATCTTTTCCTGTCTTCTGTGCCTTTTGACATCATCTTCAGAGGCTAGTCTGCCACTCAGTAGATGGGACAGACAGATTACAGGGTGACCCGTTTTGGGGATCCATGTGCAGTTTTCAGTTCCCTGAATTCAAATTCAGAATTGTTGATTATTTTGTTATTATAACCTCCTGATTCAGCAATAGCCAGTTTATGATACTGTACATCAGCACTAACTGATAGAGCTTTGAGAAGGTGTGCAAAGCAAAATGGGCAAAAATTGAGCCATTCCAGTGTGCACATTTAGAAGGCATTTATCCAAATAGATTTGTAGCTGTAATTGCTGATTTCTACAGAGTATTGACTTGGGATCGCCGGGGGGCTGAATCAACAGCAATCAACATTTTGTTTCTTATTTTGTTATTGAAAAATGTCTTCCCCATGAAAGAGTTTGAATATTCACTTTTTGATTACAAATAGTCACTTGTAAATGTGTGTATACAATACATCATTTGTAATTCACCAACATAGAACATCATTGCAAGGGGAGGAATACTTTTGCAAGGTACTCTAGCCAAGACAAATCTTGAGGACCCAAGTCATTTCCATTCAATGTGAAAAATGTATTCAGCTGTTGTGATTCACAGTTTGCTTTATCAGCTCTTCTCCATCCCCAGTCCTGAAGCTGTAGTATAAAGTGTTTATTGTGACTCAGCACAGTGTAGCACAGGGCTCTACTTCCTTGATTGAAAAGGGCAGAAATGGACCTGTTCTTCTATGCTTCTATCCTGAGTTCTATTCTAATGAGCTTCAATCAACCTATTATGATGGGCTACTGACCACACACTCTTCTTGCGCTTATTAAAATTTTCTTCAAACTTCCAGTTGTCCCAAACTATTTTTAATATATAGAGAAGAATCGTATTTATATTTTATCAAATAAGTTATTTTTTGTTGTTGTACTTGCCTAATTGCCATTCGAACTGCAATTCGAGACTCCTGTACCTCTTGGGAGAGAATGAGATGTGGGTATGCTCCTCTGAGAAGTCAGCCTCATCAGCCATTTGTCATTTGACAAGTTTCTCTATAATACAATTGACAATTAGTGCCAATTGGAGGCTTGCACGCCTGCAGGCACCTGGTAAGTCCCAAGAGTCTCTAAAGCCAGCAGAGTCCTGTATAGCCAATTCTACCCTACCCCAGAAGCATCGGGGGAACACTAGCAACAAACACTGTCACCAGACATATTCACAAACTAACGATTTCTGAATCATAGAACTCAGCTTCCACTCTGCAAAACTTATACCAGTTGAGCTACTTAGGAATTCTTCAGCCCACTTAATTTAAAACCTATATTTAATTCCGTGTTTGAACATGTACATGTTGTAAGCTGTTTCTGTATATTCATTTACTGAGTAGCTAGGAAGAAAACAGTGCCAAAGTGCCATCTATAATTTAAGAGGGAAGATTGTACAGAAAGTAGATTACAAGGGTAAAGATAATTGCGATAATGAGATAGTAAGTTCGATGGAACTGCCCTGATCACACTAAATGGCACAGAATCACAAGCACACAGAAGTTAGGTGTTCTGTCTTTTGTGACTAAAGTAAACAATACTATTAAAAAGTGGAGTGACATTAGTTTCTTTTTTATACCCATGCTATAAAAATGAACATTTTTGTATAAGATGGTGTAATGCTCCAAAGAATCTTGAGAGCCCTTTTGTACAAATCAACAGAGCTGTCATCTACAGACAAGGTTCCTGAATCTTGGCTCATTTAGTTTGTGTGCTGACACAGGCATGAAGAGTAGACCCACATGATTTCCACATCAGAAGACTTCTTCATTTTCACCCTCTAACCTCTGCTTTTACTGTATGTCTTCTAGGAAAGCCAAAGTGAGAAATAATTTGATGCAATTTTACTAGATTCAAACAACAACTCCTTTGTCTATATTATTGACTACATTTTGATTTATGTCGAATTGTTTTAAAAATGCAAAAAAGTTTACTGGAATGAAAAAAAAAACTTGTAATCACAGATTTAACTTTAGTACCTTTCTGGCAGAATACATAAATAAATATTAATGTTATACAACCAGAATATACTGATTAAATATTTGAAACATGATTGTAATTCCTATAACACATACAGTAGGTTATAGTGCAGCACACCAAAATTGTTCATTGCCATGACAAACTCTATTCTCCTAGATAGCAGGTCAAACAGTAAAGGACACATAATTTTGCAGAGCAATTTAATTTCAACTTTTTAATGTCAACTTTACTTACCATCTTGAAGCACATCATGAAGAAAACTAAAAAGTGACCATAAGTCAAATCCATCTATAACCCTTAGTCTGTTCTGTTGAATGAGTATTGGAAAGGTATAACAATGCTTTTTTAAAAGACTGAACTGACAGCTCTTTTATTTAAATTCTTTGTGCTGTTCTTGTGTAAGATAATCAGTATAACATCAAAAGAAAGTCTAACTTGTCATGTTTAAAACACAAGAAAATGGATTCTCTGCAGACTGTAAAGAAAGTTGCTGGGACTACATTGTGCTGAGTAATTGTGAGTGGGTGTCTGATTTTCAATATAACCATTCTCTGTGCTAGGGTTCACATTCTCCTGCCCAAGAGTAAGTGCATGTATTTAAAGAACCTGTTCTTAATTTACTTGGTTATTTATGATTGTTCATCAGATCAAACCAAGTCTTTGTTTTGTTGTAATTTGGTGCAAGTTTAATAAATTGCTATTGCAAAACTGTATATTACCAGATTCGTATTGGTAAAAAAAAACTGTTAAAAAAACACCCACACTAAAGTATTACATAAAATTAAATAAAGTATTGAATATATAAATTGTGGTATATCAGAATTTGCACAGCAAGGTATCTTTGTTTGGCTGCAGTAGAGTGGTACTGGCATATGTGCTTAAAAATGTTGAGTGCAACACCTCCTTTGAATATGTAAAATCCTAACAGTATTAACCTAAATAGCATTTAGTTTAATGACTCACTAGTCTTTATACAGAAATTCATTTCAACAACCAGGCTATAGTCCCAGATTCCCTTTTATTGCAAAGACTGATAAATTATTAATATGTCTTTCTGTCTGCATAAGAGCGTATTAACAGTTTCCTCTCACATGACTGTGTTTGCACTCAATGCACATATACAGTAGTAATCTCATTTCAACCTGAGTTTTGAGAAAGAATTCACCCGTTTGATGCTGAAACATATTCAAAAGCATTGTTTTGTTGACTGTTTGATATCACCTTGTAAATGGAATACACTGTCACTGCCTCATTTTTTTTTAAATAAGGTCTTTAAAAACAACTCAGTAATAAACGTATGAGCTATGATGTTAACCTACAGAATTACCAAATGTTGATCTTGCTTTCTTCCAAATGCATCAGGTGTGCATGTACAGTATAGACAGATGAAGTACAAACTATGAGCAAAATAAATGGCGTGTCAATTTTTATTCAGGTTAAGTAATGAAACAGACATGCTTGGTTTAAAAAAATTAAAACAAATGAGTTCCCTCTAGCTTGCAATATTTAACTGAAATTGGTCCTTTGGAAATTCCAGCACGGGGCATATGACAATATCATTATTTACCTACAGAATATTATAGTTTTGTAAACAATTTTCAGCGATGAATGTATTTCTAAAGAAAAACATGACATTTAAAATCAAACTGGAATGGCAAAACTGGTTGATTGAATCCTTCAGATCAAGAACCATGATAACCCAATATAACCAATATCATTTGTTATAATTTCCCCAGATTCTAAAACCCCCCTTGCATCCATATTTGAATCTATCATATTTCCTCTTATTCACATAGCAGATGAGGAACTGTTGATTAGTATTTTAGTAGTATGTTCTGTCTACAGTACATTCCTGAATAGAAGACTCACCTTGGGTGTTCCTGGGAATCCCCCATAGAAGGGAGCCATTTTGGCTCCTACAGTACGTGGGAATGAAGCTAAAATGGCTGCTGACAGCCTACAAATTGAGCTCAGGTGTGGGCAATGAAAATCAAGATGCACCTGAATTTTCATAAACCCTTTCTAGGAAGACACATACAGTATGGAGAGAGAGTGTAAGAAGGATACCCGATAAGTTTTAACCAACTGTTAAATAAGAAACATTGTGAAAATATTTTGTGTTTTATTTTGAGGGAAACACAGGCCTTAGCCTTTCCTGTATTAAGAAGGGTGAATTAATCTAAACTATAGGCAGATATCCAAAAAAGATAGGATTTGTTTGGCTGTTTTTTTTTAATTTTATCTGTCTTCTCACTTACTTATGAAACAAAGTATTTAATTCCCTAAAACAAGGACTCTTCTGTGAGGAATAGTCTGTCAGATGGTTGTCTCTTAACTATACAAAACCAGTTTAATTATATGCTTGGCTTTCATGTAATACAGACACCGCAAGGTGTTCCAGGATGCTCATGGTACTCTGCACTAAAATAAAAAGGAGTAATGTTGGTCTTGAATGGGTTTACTGTATGTTTCAAGGTTGGTCAAAATGTAAAGAGATGTTCAGATGTAGCAGACAGCATTGGAGTTCATTCCCCTATCCATCCATTTTGAATCTCCTTCTCTTGGTAAGGATTACAGTTAGGTTCATTATTAATTAAAAAAAATAGATGTTGCCACTGTCAACCTCTGGAGATCAGAATGCAAGCTATCCAAATATAATACATGTTGCACTTCTATTCACACAAAGACTGAACTCTCCAGGTGTATTACTCTTCTTGGTTTGTTTTCATATTGTAGTTGGCTTGTTTCCTATTCTGAGGCTAAACAGACTAAAAGCAATGCAATTATGGGGTATACATTTTGGATTTGGGAAGGGGGTAGTAAAGAATGCCTTTTCCATCTTAAAATAAAGATGCTAGAGCATGAGAACCTCCTCCAGAGTCCTTAACCAAATAAATCAAAATAATTTGGAAACATAATCCACTCTTTGTTGACTCTATGCTTTAATCACCTGAGAGAAAACATTGACTCTACCCTTTTAGTCGGATGATTTTAGTCGGATGATTTAGTCTATGAACTGGCGGATGATTTAACACCTGGAGTATCTGAATAACCCCCATGCCAATGGATCTTTGTCTCACTTTGTCAAGGTGTCTGGAAGCTTGTGTACAATGGTTTCTCCAAAAACAAATGTTGTGCATGGGCACCTCTCCCCAGTATATTCTCCAGGGTCTACATTAACCTGCTAATGGCAGCAGAAACAGGAAAATGATATCTGGAAGTTAGTACTCATGAACTGGCACAAATGAAGATATTACAAGAATGGCTCACATTGGATTAATAAGTCATGCTAAACCTCTGCAAATTTAACTAAAAACTTTGCGAATGCGTTTCTTATAAATCAACCTCTGAGTTCATCATACACTTATTAGAGACGGATGTGACCGCACAGTAGAGAAGCTGTGAAGAACAAAAACATGACTGGTCACTTCTATTAATAGCAAAAGACCATTGTCAATTATTGATGACTGAGAAAATCACAGGCATCGTAGATCAGACTCCTGTCCAAAACTAGTACAATCATTAGTAGTACAATAATTTCATTTTCCGTTCCTGCAGTCTCAAAGTGACACATGAGATACAATTTACAGTCACTATGCAGTGAGCCTTTAATTGCACAAGTCCTTAAAATATTAGCAGACAGCAGAAACATTGTTTTCTGGTGAACTCTATTAATTCATAAATAATTTGTATTTGTACAGAACATGGCACAAGTTATAAAATATGAATACATTACAGTATACTGTATACTTTACATTGGCCATGTTGAGATTTCTGGAGAATGCTACATTAATCTTCCTTGTAGTAATACAACATACTGTATTAGAATATATTTTGTAAGTATGGCTCCGTCTTAATTTAAAAAAAAAATCTATTTATATATATTTTAAATAAAATAAATCTGTCTAAAAACCTATTGCTACTGCTTTATAATTTTTGGTTTTAAATCTTAGCTGATTTTATTACTTGTGTTACTCACAAGGAAGCTTCATGGTATCATCCACATTTGACTGAGCTGTAACTGTGACAGCGATTAACAGAGAGCAAAGACCTTTATTTAATCTGCTTGCAATTTTCACAGCTACTGAGATGTGCTTAAATCTAAATGAAGGACAATCATCTTAAGAAACATATCAGCAAGCTTTCATCAGATCAGGGTGCCTAACAAACAATTCATTCTCAGATCACAGACTTTTCTCAAAACCCAGGTGAAGCTGGCTTCTACTATTTATTAGCTAATTTACATTGAGTGACATTAGTCAGTATTTCTTTGTTTCATATAGTATATGTTTTGAGCTCCATTCATTGCAACAACAATGCATTTGAAATAGGTGCAATATGTACATACCTCTCATGCTTACAATGCATTTATACTTTTATTAAAATAATTCCCTTAACACCTTTAAGTGGTGCCATACTGTATGGTGCAGACAGGCTGTAGGTTGCAATATTCTCTCTGGTGACATTCCCCTGACAATGTCTGGATGAACATGTACCAAGACACCTGGAAACACACACAAGAACAAATCCACTTTGCAGTTGGACCCCAAGGACAGCCAGTCTCCGGTTCACTGAACAGAGCAGTCATCCATGTAAGTTTAAAATCCAGCACATTTTGGCTTGAGTAAATTTTGGTTCCAGTTTGACTCTTGGTAGCAGGGAAGTAAAATATTAAAACATATAATAATATAAAAACATGTACTGTAGAAAATGTCATCAGTTTCATAATGTCTACAGAAATGGCTTACCTAAGCTAGTCATTAATACTTGACCCCTTTTCCTCACTCAAGCTAGTCAGTAAAAGGGCTGACTTAATGGACAAGCTCATTGCCAGACATCCTTGGTACACCCAGTCAATTTGTTCCTGAGTCATTTAGATCCTTATGTTTACCACAGATGTTAAAGATTGGAAAACTCATTTACTCCTTCAGTGTGAGTTTCATAGTTCACTGCCCTGTGACTTTCACCTCATTCAAATACTCAATCAAAAATTCAAATCCAATAGATAAGTTATAAGTCTGATTATTTTCTAAAGATAGTTTCATATTTTTTCTATCTGTTATCTACACCAGAATATTGAAGATCAGGGTCTGAATCAAAAATCTGTCCTGCCCTGATGCAATTTGCATTTCTGTATTTGCTTTTTTCCAATGTTGAATAAAACAGAGAAACTGTGTTGTCTCTTAGAAATATTAAACACGAATGACTGTATAGAGGACAGTATGATACAGGACTGCACATTAAATCACTGACAGAATTATTAAAAATATCACGTGAAAACATAGTTCATTTTTACTCACTAGGAAAAAGGCTCAGATTGATATAACACCCTGGAGTTTTAGAGAAGCTCACCATTAAAATACTGACTGCTTGGTAATTAATGATATAATGTTTGAAAGAGTTAGGTGTAAATGCAGTGTTCTGGCTAACTTCCATGCAGGATTTGCATGATCTACAATTGAATAATTCAATTGGTGCAGCAGTTTCTCACTTCTTTATTTGACCTGCTGTGGAGTGGGGCTGCTGGCCCATCATGGCCACTACACATCACCCAGGTGGGCTGCGCTTGGTGAAACTGGTGAAAGAAATGGGTCATGTAACGGGAGCCGGTCCAAGCTCCCGTGAAGCGTAGTTCAGGACCCTAAGCAGAAGTAAGTGGAGAAGGACAACAGGGAAGAGACGTAAAGGATCAGGACGGGACAGACAGGGGGGCGTGACGATGGTGATCCGGTGCTCGGGGGGCGTGGCGCAGGCAAACTGATCCAGACATTCCAAGGGGGAAATCCGGGGTGCAGTCCGGAGTCCAGGAACCGGGAGTTCCATCCGAGACAAACAAGGTTAAAATCCGGAACGGGATCTGGAACAGGAACAGGGAATAAAAACCAGGGTAACGAGGCCAGGTGCTCTCTGAGCCCCGGACTCAGACGGTCAGGACGCCATGATGAAGCCGATGCTGTCGGGTCTCTCCTGGACCCGCTGGTAGGCGGGCTTCCGGGCGTCCATCTCCCTTCTAGCTGTCAGAGAAAGTCAAAGCATGAAAACAGGAGTATGAAAATTAAGACTTATCCATGCAGAATGGGTCACCTGAGACCAGGAATCATTCATGTTGTTCTTCTTTCATGTCTTTCTACAATACATAGAATAGATAAATCTTATAATTATAATAATGCATATAATAAGTCTATAATACCTGTTATGGTATAATGACCAAAACTGAACACAATATTGTGAGTTCAGTGAGTTCTGTGAGTGAGTTCTTACCAGTGCATAGTAAACCTTACATATAACTGGATTTAATTTCCACATTTTCTGCTGCTGTAAAGTATATACACAAGCATCATGTTTGCTTTTTTACTGTTTTTTACTGTTATTGTCTTGAGAAGGAACCAGAGCTGTCTACATACTGTAAGCCGTTCCAAATCACCTGTGTGAAATGTGTGTTGCTGCTACCAGTGTGGATCACTTTGCACTTAAGCACACAATAAGACGGATAGATTGGTTGCTCGAAGATTTGGCACATGGGCTTTTGTAATGCATTGCCTGTCCTACTGTACTGTATGGCAGCCTCTTGTGGCTAGTCTGTAAGATTTCTGTTTGTTTTTTTGTACCGTCCTCACTAAGCAATGACCTGGCTTTTAGGAAAAGATAGAAAATATCTTGCAAAACAAAAAGAGTTCCTGCAATTGCAAAATACTGGGAACCATTGTCTAACAGATGTCTCTTGTTGGTCAGGTGTTCGTTGTTGGGTAATTAGGCACTAATGAAAGAGCTGTGGAATTTAAATCCATAATCTAAAGTCAAAATGGAAAACAAAGAAATTGGTCATACCGTACAAAGCATTTTCTTATATCATAAATTATTTTAGAGCAATATTTTGACAAGGAAGAATAATATACTGGGGAGATCTTAATTCTAATTCATAATCACCAACATCGTAAATATATTGGCACTATATTTCGTATTAGTTACAGTTTTGAAAACCTAACGTGCTGTAAACATTCAGATGTATAAAGTGGAAGAGCAATATCGCATTTAACGAGTTTAATTGTTGTGGACTACTATTTGTCTGAAACTACAAAAGATTTTTGGTCAATATGGATGTTCTTACTTTCCCGTATGAAGCCACGGTAAATCTAAAAGGGGTTTTCAAAATTTTCCCACTCGTACACTTTGCATCGTGGTTCTCCGTGCTTTTACTATGATTTCACTGTTGTTTTTCTCTTTGATTATACTGTACGGTACTATAGTATGCCGCAGTAAACGTATTTAACCGTTGCTATGTTTAATCGTTTCATAATAAAGGCATTTTTACTCCAGAAGAGGAGGGATTAGTGGCTGTTTTACCGGATTGGATTGCATACCTACACGATCACACTTAAATTCACAGCAGTCGGGTTGGAGATGCATACGCGGAGAGGTATCACGTGTCTTCTCTCTCTCTCACTTTTTCCCTAGCGTTAGCAATAGTCTGCTCCAGAGTGGAGCTTGTATTGCAGCATCGTCTAGTTTATCCTAGCTTCATCCACACCCTACTGTAGCTTTTATTACAGCCAACATCTGGGCAGAGGATGCAGGAACGATTTCAATAATCATGCTCCAACAACGTCGCTCCGATTTGAAACGCTTCTTTGTCCAACAGAGATTAGATTTGAGTAGTCGTGGGTCTTTTGCCTGCCTGATTGGGTGAAATCAGTGAAAACGTTTTGGATTCATTCTGTACGAATGTTAAACGCTGTTACTTGTCTCCTGGGGATTTTTTTTTCAAGTAAGATGAGGTTTGTTGCTACAGAAATATCAAGGCTTTGCAGTCAGAGCAAATTAGTAATACACACAATAGGTAAGCACACAATAGCTTGTCTAACGTTTAGATAGGTATTATATGTTTCAAAATATGTGATTTATTTAAACCTCGTTTTCTAGTGCACGCACGGCGGATAAAAAATCTTTCGCCATTCCGTACAGTACAGGCAGGTTTGGATGAGCGGTGTATTTTGGAAAAAAAACTATCAAGTCTGCAGGATCCTCATGTTTCAGTGACTATCTGAAATCTAGCAATGTTTTCAATTCAGCCAGACTGAGGAGCGCCTCCCTTCTTAGCGAGACCCGATCCTTAAATGACCTATAGCTAAAGGCAATGTGATCTATTGCCCAGATCATGGCATGTGGCTCATTCCAAATTTTAACAAGCGTGGCGCTGAGGATCACTAGAGAAAATGGGGATCAAGTCCAGGAATGTTGGTAATGCTTCGGTGGAACAGAGAGACAAAAAGGCCGGCTTGCCCGGAGACTTGGATCAAGGCAATTTGGGCTTGGGGGCTGGGGCTGATAAAGATGGAGCTCTTTTGCTGGTGGGTCCAAGCCGAGACGATTTCAAAAGGGGATCGCAGGGAATTGGACTTCTAGCCAAAACTCCCCTGGGGTACACGAGACCGGTAAAGCGGAATAACATCAGGTACCGAAGAACTCAGAACTTGATTTACGACGCACTCGAAAGACCCAGAGGATGGGCTCTGCTCTACCACGCGTTTGTGTAAGTAACATCTCACCTTTCATGCCAGCCCGTCTCGCATGCAAGAAATTGGGCTCTTGCTTTTAGGATGTAGACTGAATTTCAATGGATGATGTGTATGCACAGTACTGTCCCTTAATTGCAATATATGTTTATACTGTTTCACTCCAAATCACGGAAGTGCTTAAGAGAATGTCCGTTTATTTCACTATTTTCTGTCATGTTTAAAGATTTACTTTGCAGTTGTTTTTATTCTGAAACCCAGTAGAATTTACTTTTAAAGAAGCTGAATTCTCACACACAGTATTGCACTTGAAGAACCTTTACTGGATTAACTTTAAAATATCCGGTGCAAAACATGCTCTAATTTATACTAGTAGTATTGTATTAACATATACTGTATTTAAATCAATGATAACTAAATGCATTAGACCTTTCGGTTCTATGAATTTACGGAACTCTATGCTGAAAACATTTTAACACAGTCAGTACTGTCTACACATTTTTAAAATATAGAATCCTACAAAGGAAAAGAGATACAAGATACACTTTCATTCTTTATACATGGTATCTTTGAATTTACTGGAAACGGTTTGAGTAATTAGGCGATAAAGTTGATGGGAGGAAGGAAACTAAGAATAAATCTACGCCCGAAATTGGTGATAAAGATGTTGTTCTTTGACTTGTTCTCTAAATTGTTTAATCTCATAAGCTTCCTTGATATTGTTCTGTAGGATATTCGAACAGTTAATTTTATTTCTTAACACACAATAGTAAAATATAGGTCTCTTAAAGGAACGCAAAACCTCATACAGAAGTTGTAATTATACATTCCACTTTAGTATTTAGTGTTTTTAGTATAGTATGTGCACTGTGTTTGGGATACATTTTCCTTAAAAATGTTAAGATTTATTCAATAGTCAAGTCAGTGTTATTGGTTTTGCTATTTCTCTTTGGTCCTTAAAACTCAAGATGAATATTTTGATCCTACTTGTATACTAGTAAGACACTCAGTGGCTGATTAAAACTATGACTTTATTTCAGCATACACATGAAAAATGTTTTAGATACTGTATGTTTGGAGAAGAGCAGTGTTAAAATATAGATGCGCCAGAGAGGTACCTGTTCTTAGAAGATCCTCAGGAATCTTGTTTTTTGCTTCCATCCCTTGTGGTTTCTTTGTTGCTAAGAGGAACCCTTAACAGATTCTTCATTTAGGCAGTACCCATTTTAAATATGCTGCAGCCACACCCTGATGCTTCGGGACATGTATTTTCCACTGGCAAAACAGAACAGAAAGTTGTTAGTTGTCCAAAGTTGGTGTTGGACTTCATTACCTAAGAAGCTCGTCTTAGAAGCTGTAAGCTTACTTGATTACAGGGGTCTGTGAAGACTTTTTTGTTTGTTTGCGTATTTCAAGAGAAATAATAAATATGATTAACATTAGAAGCAAAAGGTTGATCAAATCCTGCAGTAGTGTGTGAATAGTTAATGGGCTTAATATATTCACTATCATATTAAAATTAAAGTATGAGGGCAGCACAGTGGCACAGTGGTTAGCATTGCTGCCTCGCAGTGCTGGGGCCCTGGGTTCAATTCCTTATTCTTGGGGTGCTATCAGTGTGGAGTTTGTATGTTCTCCTCATGTGTGTGGGGTGCTCTGGTTTCCTCCTACGTTCTGGAAGCTTAATTGGCTTCTCTAAATACTGGCTCTGGTGTAAGTGTCCATGTGATGGACTGGTATCCTCCCTTGTGCCCATTGCTTGCTGGGAAAGACTCCCCTGTGACCCTTTTTTTGCTCAAACAATTAGATAATGACTGGATGAATATAAAGTATGATGCTCCACCTACTGCAAATGTATGAAAGCACATTCTTTCCACTGATGTTGCAAAGGAACAAACATTATTTCCAGCAAGTACGGTAATATACAGGGTAAATCACCATCTGCAATAGGTTGTAAATCTAGCCTAGTGCTTCTTTAGCCTAGACTAGGCTAGACTCAACCTGTTAGCCTTCCACTCCAGTCAATTGCTATACTTTAATGTCACTATCTTTGGTGGTGTTATTCCTAGTAAAGTGTGCTTTATTTTGGTGACTTTATTAAGAAAAATTTAATGTGATCTACAAAAGCACTAATAAGTTATTTGTTTGTTCTGATACATGGGGAGAGATGAGACTCTGGATTCAGTCTGCTAGCTCATAATCCATATTTCAAGCTAGTTACTTTCTTCTCAGTACATGTGTATTGACAGAAAAGAAAAGGTAAACATGTAATTTGATTTTCTACTTTAACGGTACAACTTATGCAATGTCAGCAGCCTTTGAAACCTCCCATGGATCAGATGGAGAGGTACTGTTGTTTTCACGTAATAAAATTTATTATGAAACTCAGGGGGAGTTTGTCATGCTGGCAGTTAATTATGAATTAGACTTTCCTGAAAATGAAGCACATCACGCAACAGGACTGTTCTGTAGATTTCTGAAAATAATATCACCTCAGGGGGTGAAAACTTTATCCTTGTCTTCAGTTTGATGGCATACCAACTAATCATCTGATATGTCCTCATCCATAATGCTGTGTACCACATATTGCTTTAGTCAATGTAGGGAGCAGCAGAAAGGTTTTATCAGAAGCTTGCTGTTAAATCAATCAGAAGATTTAGTTGCTGTCACAGAATCCTTGATCATGTATTTTTCATTTCATACTTTGTTTTGACAGGATTCTGGACCAGTCACAATGTTTCTCAAATTAGGATAGCATCTTGATTCTTCCAAGGGACGGAGATTGTTTTTTCTCAACAGGGTGCATTCTTTTTAGTTTAAATTCCAGGGTGAGGAGACAAATGATTTCTTAAGCGAATTCAAACCTTAAGTGATATTTCCAGTGAAAGCATATTAAAACCACACTTGAACAATTGCATAAATGTGGGAAATAGTACCCATTCCTTGAATATCAATTCAGTTTTATGTTTAGTTCTTTTGGTCACATTTTGCATTTACAGGACATGGACTGTATATTTGTTTTTCGCACATGTACAGTATGTGTTTCTGTGTATCTGACAGATTTTTTTTACAGTGTATGGCATGGATCATTGTGCTGTTTCTAGGCATTGGTCGTTTGCGTCATGCTTTTTTATGGTGTTTGAAGTTGTCAGGGGCACATAGATTTGTTTGAGTAAGAAACTCCTGCTGTGAACTGTCAGCAAGGGACCACCTGTCCAATTTCTTACTCATTTTATTTATTTCCTTTTCCATAAGTTATTACCCCAGTTTCTTGCATGGATACAAATGTGGAATTGATTAGGGATGTTTCATTTACACTATTTGCATCTGTTACATTTGATACTGTACAGTAGGCACCCCCATCCTAGTAATAAAGAACCAGTTTGTCTAGAGATTTTCAGTCCAGATTTGGTCTTAGGGACTTAATTCAGATAATGTTAGCTTTACTGGGCCATTTGAACAGCATCTCCCTGTTCTTCAGGTACTGATGTTTTTCATGGAGCTTGGAAAACTTGCGGACATACCGGCCATCTGTGATCAGGATTGGGGACCTCGGTTGTATACCTTTTAGATTTTACATGCTTTTTGAAATAATTGTTCAACTCTCATCTTTAGCATTAGTGTGTCCGAGTTTACTTTAATCTGGATTGTTATATATAACCAATTTACCTGAAGTACAGTAAATTATAATATATTTTGGACCTCAGTCAGGTGTCAAAAATTTTAATATACTGCATTTTATCTAGGTGACATTCATCTCCTTTGTGACTGTCACGGGAGCCGGTCCTGACTCCCGTAAAGTTCGTTGTTTAGGACCCTACTGTTTGCGGACGGTATAATCCGGCAGTGACTGGAGAAGGACAACAGGGAAAACGCAGCTGGATCTGGACGGGATTACAGACGGGGGCAGTAACGGCAGTGATCTGGTGCTCAGGGGGCATGGCGAAGGCGTACGTGTATTGAAACAGTCCAAAGGGGAAATCAGGGCGCAGTCCAAAATCCAATAGCTGAGAGGTCCATCCGAGACAAAGATGAGGAACAGGGAACTTAGAACCAGGAACACAGAAGTTATAATCATAACAGAGCCAGGCGCTCCGAGCCCCGGATTCAGACGGTCAGGACACTGGGGTGAAGCCTATGCCGTCGGGTCACTCCTGGACCCGCTGGAAGGCGGGCTTCCGGCATCCATCTTCCAAAGCCGAGTGCAGAGCTTCGGAGGCACGGGGTTTAAATAATACATGGGGAGCAAGGGGCAGGTGAATGTAATAACGAAACTAAAATACAAAAGGGTCGGAGCGCCCTCTAGAGAAGGGATGACGATCGTGACAGTGAAAATTGATGCATAGAATAAAGCATACATGTAGAAAAAATAACATTATGTACAGTAGTTCTGGAGCTGTTATTTTTGCATTTTTTTCAGACTTGCATGCAATGAGACGACTAAAAAAGCTACAATAAATAAATACAAAATAATAGTAATAAGGTGATCATTATGTCTGTGCATATTTGTGGTTGAAAGGGAAGCTGCTTGAAGAATATTTAAAACTTTTTTTTTTATTGAGAGGTTATGTACTTTTCCTGACATATTAAAGCAGAAACCAAATGTTAAACATGCATTTGGAGACTAATTGAACTGCAAATCAGTGATCCCATTAGATCAAGGGAATGATCAGTAGCAAAGAAGTACTTTTTATGTTAGCCTCACAGCTTTAAACTGCTAGTAAGCAGCTGTCTTCATCCCGGAATAATGTTGGTCTGCATTCCCCTCATTGTATAAAAACTGTTTTTCCAGCACCTTAAGAGGGAGATCGACTGGGATAGCTGATAATAAAGCAACCTCAGGATCACATAATCTCTATTTTATCCTGTCTGCCTCTACGCATATTTAGGTGTTCAATGAAGACAACCAGGTACTATGTCTATGCATGTCTATATCTAGTGGCTAGTTTTACATGCTTGTTTACGTCTGATTCCCCAGTTTTTGTTCTGAACTAATGGAACACATAAGCAGGAACCACCTTTTATTCCTCTGTCCTTTTATTCCTTTTATTTTCTTAATTATCCACTATTTTGCTTTGTAAACTGTTTTGTTAATTGTGTAGTGATTATGCACACTGGGGAAAAGAAAATGATGTCATGCCACTGTAGCTCACACTGTTCTAGGCCTTGCAGTAATCGGAGAAAACACCAGGGAAATGCTCTACTAAATGTGTAGGGGGGTATGTTTACAGGTTAATTTACATGTTTTCTTTGAATAATTGATGGCATTTAATTCTGCTTGTTGGATATAGGGGTGGTACTGCACTCTTCAGGTCCACCCTTTTTGGAGAATTGAGTGCAGGTGGAGAACATTCTTAGACATTTTCCATCTGTGCACTACAGGACACACATCAGGAGCATCTGCTCTCCATGGTGCTGAAATTGTGCTTCCTGAGGGGCAGAGCCTGATACAGCTGAATTAAACCTCTTTCTCTTATTTGATACAACAATAATACACAGAAAACAACCAAACTGTATTGTTTTACAAAGTAAACATTGCATTATTCTTTAGCAAAGGGAAAATGCTTGAGTCCTTGATTTTCCTGTGTGCCCACTCCACTGTTTAAAATAAATCATCTATATCAGCAATGTTCTGATACCCTCCCACAGGGAAAATTGGGCACTATTGAAAATGTAATCATCAATTTTTCGTCCCAGATTTTAATAATTGATTTGGCAAAATAATCCTTCACATTCAGTTTTGTAGATTATTCTTTGTACTGAATGCAAAATTGGACAATGCTTAATTAGATCTGTAGTTTATGGTTTTTGTACGTAATAACACATTTGGTCTCTCTGGATCTGGTACTTCTGTTTTTTTCTAAATTCCCCACCGTTGGTCAGGTGTCAGTTAATCACAAGCACTTCTTATCTACTAAAGTCTAGTGACTGAGGTTGGATGGAACCTTTCTGCTTTCATAACATCACATATAGTATTTGCATTCCCAACAGTAATATTTCCAGGGTGCTTTTGTGCTCTCTTTGAATGAACTGTGTCATTATTTCAGTATAATTAAAATTAGCACAACTTAAATGACTTTTTATGTTCACTCATCACCTTTGCATGTGGGTGCTCATAAGCCCAACTTTCTTATCGTGCATCTGTAATCACATAGAGAGTACAAAAAAAGAACAAGCTCTAGTTATTACAGGCATCTCTTTCTGTCACATTTTTTGACAGTCAAATATGTTGATTGATTTAGAATGAATCACTTATTATTATTGGTATGTGCTGCATTTCAGTGTTTTTCAGTGCTTATGTCGTTTTTCCAAGTTTCTTTAAGAAATGTAAAACATGGCAGGAATGAAATGAGTCACCCCAGTCTGGTTTGACAGAGAAGCGATTTCTGAGAAAATACAGTGGGTTTTTGCGTAGGCTGACATGAGATGGGAGGTCGGTGCTCACCGTCAGAATGAAAGTTCCCCTCTAGGCAAGATTTTCTGAAGGACGAAAGGATAGTAAAGCTGTGGTTATATCTATTCTAGTTCTGACCAGGACATATTCATAATCATATGAAACATATGTGTATAATCACATATGGCTATTTGCATAAAACACTTTAAGTGAAATTCTCCCTTAATAATTCCTTGCATTTCCTTAATAATTTCTATGAACATGTGCCTGTCGATTTCAACATTCGGGGAAATATACATTTTTGTTGATTTGGCACAGAAGATGTTCCTTTTCTGGACACAGCATCATTTTGAATCATTAAAACAATATATTAATATTAAACAGATTGTAAGGTGATAGAGAGGAAACTGCTGACTCACCAATTAGAAATTTGAGAGGATTGTTGGGATCGATCACTGCTGGTTCCTTGGTCTGGTAAGTGGGGCTTAGAGTTGTTGTAGTGTGCTTTTAAGGGGTGACTGAGGTCAGTGGGTTAAGTGCCCTGTTCTCACTCTTGGACCTTCTTGATCCTTAACTGCTGGTCCTAGTACTGCTAAGCAACATATAGAGATATTCTCCATCCTCCTCTCTTCTGTGGAAAGCCAAGAGATCAATATGGCAGGAATAGAGAAGGGGTTAGGGAAGAGCCTCACACCCAGAGGAGGATGCTTTTACAGGAAGAGGAAAGAAGATCTGCCAACGTAAGGAAAAACCCTGATCACTTTTGCTGTAAGTAAACTGAGCAGTAATGGGCAGGGGGGATGGGGAAACACAATAAGACCTGGAATAAAGTAACTGCTGACTTCTCCATGGGATCAAGTGTATCAGCTGGTTATCAATTGCACACTATATGGTGTTGATGAGAAGTCAAAACACTGTCAATTGAACATAAATACCCGATTTCTGAAATAAAATTCATAAGGCTTTGGGGGGGGAAGGGCATTTTCAAAATACTGCAAAGGGTGAAATGCAGGAAAGGAAAGAACAGCACTCATCAAGTGCAGCACGTGTCTCCACAATATACTTGAAAATCTGAGAAATTGTGCTTTCTTTTTCTTTTCTAATTTTATAAATACACTGATCATCCAAAGAAATGTTTCACTCTATGCATGTATGTTTTTAGTAATATAATGTACACAGATTTGGAATATAAGTAAAAAGGATCATTTTGTAATTAAAAGGATCATTTATGACACTGGGGTAACTTTGAATTTTGCATGCGCCCCAAATCACCTCTTTAAGTGAGCGAGTTGATTTGGTAAAGGCAATGTTAAAGTACTTTAACCTGTTGAATATCATCTACCATCTACCTGCTGGTAGACAGTGAAAATACAAGACCAAATTAAAACAGAAGGAACCAAATGCACTGATGTCATCAGTATATTGGAACAATATCTCAGATGGGATCGCTGGCAGTGGAGCCAAGTCCTCTTTAGCAATGAATCAAAGTTTTGCATAGACCATCCTGATGGAAGTTGGTGAGTGTGTCTCAGACATGCCAAATGATATATTAATTATTGTGTACAGCAGGCCAATCAATGCGGAGGTCCAAGTCTGATAGACAGTGCTAGAATGTCTAGCTGATGCAGAACTTCACTTGTAGTGATTGATGACAGCCTGACTGCACAGTGCTATATCGAGCAAGTCCTGGGATCTCACTTTCTGTCCCTTCTGCAGGCTCATCCTGTCATGACAACAGTTTTTAGAAGGACAACCCAAATCCTCTGATGCTTGTGTAAGCACAGTTTACATGCAAAATAAGAACATTGTGCCATATTAACCAGACCTAAGCCCCATTAAACATTTGTGATAACCTAAGACAATGTGACACATCTAGGGATCAGAGACAAGTGAACTGGCACAAGACAGCATTGTCTGTCTTCCACTTACACTCCTAACCTCTTAACAGTAGACCTACTGTGGATAAGCCCTGTTGATGACGAATGTTAACCAGCATAATGAAATTATCCGTGTCTGTTTATTCACTAAAATGTCAGTGCACCAGCTACAGGAAAGGTTTTATACAGTAATTTTCCTTATAAATATTGTGAATTTGTTCCACTTATAATTGATAGGTTTCTTTTGATAGTAAAATTTCAGCTATACTGTACAGTATGTGATATGCCAATTCCTTCTATATGATCCCTGGATGGATCACTATTGACATTTCAGAACCTTTTAGTACATTTTTAATATTTCTGTCTTCCTTACCAAAATAACTAAATACATTATAATTAAGTATAATATACAGTATATATATATATTCCTGGTTAATCTGACACATAAAATGGAAGAAAATGCAAATTTATGATATAATATGCATTTTATATATCATGTATATACATATTTTATGTACAGTATGTTTGCATTTACAGTATGTACGGAGTTATATATATTAAAATTTGAATCAAGACACTTTTCTGGTTCTGTTTGTCCAGTGAGTACTATACAAACTTTTTTAAACACTGTACTGTATCTTATTTACATCCTTGAGAATCTGCAGATTAATGTAGACCTTAAATAACTGACTTAATTATAAATGCAGTTTTGAGTTTCCTTTAACCTGTTTAATTTTGCTTCACAGCTGGACTTTCCAGCTGAGCAGGTACTGTAGGGTTATGTGATTGGCCAGTAACAGATTTGCACTATTCCTTACCAGACAGCCTTCCTGTGAGAGAGGTGGCTTCTGCTGTGTCCTGAGTGCTCAGAGATACATTTCCTGACAGCATTGCTGTGAAACACAGATATTTAGAAAATTGAGATTATAAAAAGACTGCATGTGCTGCTGGTAGATGTTAATTTATCACAGCATGTGACAAAAAGGCTTTTTTGGGAACTGTGAAGGAGGACAAATTTGCAGCCTACCTCATTACCAACAGTCCTACATAATTACTTATCTCTTTCCCAAGTATCCTAGTTTTGATTATCTAAAACAGGACTGGGGTTCTGATTAATGTTACAATTGAGTGTGTGAGTGCACATCAGGAGATTGCTGTTTTCACAGATTGATTTATGAAAGTCTCACTTTATACTTCTTACTGCATTCTTTTTTTACTGTCAGGCAGGACTGAAAGCAAATTTAGTTGTGTCTGTCATGGCTCTTAGTATATGGGTTTAGGTCCATTCCTGTATATCTAGGGATTCTTTCTTTGAAATTTTAACTGGGTGAATCAAATCAGCCCCTTGCTTTCAGACTTTTGATCTGCAGTATGTTGTTGTCTGGGGGATAGAACAAGAGACATTGGTTTTTACCCAATGTAAAATGTTCTCCAATAAAAAACTTTAAACTTTCACAAAGATATTACCTTTACATTAAAAAAACCTGTTGTAAGTACTGTACCTTTGATTAAAATTATGCTGGGACTACCAGCTTGTTTTTATAGTTTGAAGGCATAACAGTGCACTGGGAGTGATCATGGGAGTATTAACTGTACAGCATGGCAGGCCAATTACAGTAGTTGGCCAAGATCCTGAACTATTTGTTAATTCCTGCAGGAGCTTTCTTTTAGTTTATTCTCTATACTATTGTTTCATGGATTTCTTTCTTAATACCTGTTTCATTACATCTTGTAACTGTTTTTTGTCAAACCAAGTATTCGGAGGTATCACCTGGTTACTCAAGAGAAGGATGGAAGGCCATACGAGGCATTGGCAAACCTTTTTGTGAAAGTGTGAAGTTGATTTGATAATGAATTATAACAGTGTAAACAAAGGATCTTGTGTTTGAGGAAAATATGGGTTGCTGTGGCCACTAATTATCACTGCCATATATACTGTACTGTAGTTGTTGTATAAAAGAAAAGGGCATGTACATTAAATAGATGTTACCCATTTAATTAAATATTTTTTTCCGGTTTGTTTGACTATTAAAGAACCCAAATAAAAGCTTTAGGATGATAATCACAGAAGATTTTATTGCCTAAATGTTTTTTGAAGCAAAGCTTATTTCTCCAATCGCCACATTAACATAGCTAACTATGTTGACCCATTGTTGAACTTGGGTTTGTCAATAATGCCTGTAGCGGTTTTGCTCATAGTTTTTCTCTGCATTACATTTGGCGGTGTGGTTTTAAAGCTGTTTTGTATTCAGAATGCTTTTTCTGTTTTGCACGTAGAGTGATAGTTGACTACAGAAAACATTTTAATTAGGGTTTTTTAACCACCTTGGACCAGTGCCCCTGTCTAGCAGAAATAATTTTTTTCTCAGATTAATATTGAAATAGAATTGCTTAATACATTTTCTTTGAGCCGTATTTTACAGAATTTTAAAATAAGATGGAAAAAGGTGAGTATATTTGTCACAATCTTAATCCCTCCTCTTAAGGGCGCTCCGGCCCTTTCGTTTTTTAGTTGATTTCATGCACCTGCCCCCTGTTTTGTCCATCTGTATTTAAGGCGGGCGCTCCCGCTATGACAGACCCCCGGGCAACTTGAGGCCCACCTACCATCAGGTCGCCCTGCGTCTGCAGCTTGAGGGCTTAGGCTTCCGATCGGCGTCCGGACCTGCCGAGTCCAGGGCTCAGAGCGCCTGGCCTCGTTACTGTTTTTATCTTCCTGGTTCCCTGTCCCTGTCCTGGATCCCTGGACTGGACTGGTTTCCCATACAGAAAGAGTTTGATTGTTTTGTGCCTGGTAACCAGAATAAGCTGGTCCATTGAGCCACTGTGTGCGGCTTGAATGGAATTAAATACCTAGTACAATATCCAGGTATCTGTCAAGGAACCTCAATTGGAATTAATGGGAAAAGGCTGTAGGGTGGTTTATTCTCACATTTTTTATGCGATTTCTGTGCTGTTCGGTGTTGTTAAATTGATTTTTAAGTAAGCTTTTTAATTACATTGGCAAGCAATTCTGCCAGCCATTTAAACCCATTCACATTGAGATCCCCATTTTATATAACAAAAAGAAAAAAAAGATAAATGTATATTTATAAAATGCAAAAAAAAAATGCCTGGAAGATAACTTCAATAACCACAAGTAGGACAAAGAAGATTATCTTACTTATGAGCTAGTATTCATCCTGTACCTTTTGACAAAATGTTTTGATGTATTTAGTTTTTTTAGAATTATTTTTTGAATGTATGTGATAGTTAAAGTAGAAAATAAAACCATGCATTAGACCGCAGCTCCTGTCATTCAGTTATAGTACCCGATAAGCACTTAAACAGCTGTGGCCTGTTTTAGATCAAATGATATTCACAACAGAATAGAATTCGCTACAGCATGTTGGATTGTAGTGGCAGAGAGATGACATTCAGTTGAGAGAACTTTTTTACAAAAAGCTTTGCAGAATTTTGGATTTAGTCATATGAATGGATACAGATTGAACAGCTTTACAATACACAAGGGAGAATAAGCATTACAATTGGTTGCATAATAAATACAATAATAAAAGTGGTCATGGTTATGTATAGGTTTTGGCACATTATTGTCATCAGTAGAGGTGTTGTTATGGATGGCTGGAAATGTTGTGTAATTTGGATAGTTTTCCAATGCTATTGCATATTGGGGGGGTAAAGTACAGTAGAAATGTACAGTTTTGATGTCAGAATCCCTAGTGCTTTTCTTATACAAACTGTTAGTTTCACAATGTAATCTGTGGCACTGAAAATAAAAGATGCCAGTTCCCATACACACAAAGCAGAAAAACATAGAGCTGTGTCTTACACAAGTTAAATCCTTGAGCACAGTATTTTTTATAGAACATGCATCTTTATCGTTAATCTTATTTAAATGTGGAATTGTTTCATATCCTTGTGGGTTGTTTTTATTAACATACAAAGCAGTTCAAATGGGGCTTATGATTTTCCTGTCCCCTCACTTTTATACTCTCCTTTCTAAATCCCTGATCCCTGTTGTCACTGCAGTATTGTAGTACTGTACATCTGAAAAACGCATGTGCATAGTAGCAGTAATCTACAGTAATAATGGTAAAATCAGTCTTATGGGGTTTTTTTGGCTTTTGATTATTAAATATTTCTTTTTAAGACCATACAAACAGTTAAAAACAAGAGGAAGCCATTTGGCCCATCTAACCTGTTTGGTAGTTAGTAGCTAATAGACATTTCTTGAAAGAAGACTTCAAAAACGTGGCTGAGTACTTGTTCCATACTCCCACAACACATAAGGAAGTGTCTCCTATTCTTAATTTTACTTGGCCTGGGAGCTCATCATGCCTGTATGATAACTATGTCCACTGAATCCCAAGCTGCAATCTTGTTTCACGCTGCTATAGGGTCCATTGTTGTTATGGTATAATTGTTTACCCATGTCAGAAACATATTGAACACTGTTAAATTCATAGACCATCTGTGTTAAGTGACCAGGTTTGAGTATGTTTTGCATGGTTGCTGTATCTTTATACAGGTTTTTATGCGCATCAGTACATATAAATGGTCAAGTCAGAAAAAAGCAAGTAGCATTGTTCTGTGGTATGTAGAACATAATGGGTGAAAAGAAATCACACAATTGTGCATAGTGCTGTCTTCAAGATTATTTAAGCAGAGACAACAGAGACAAAGGAGTGTATTTTTGTAGTGTACTACACCATTTAAAATTAAATTGAGGAATTGTGCTGGTTTTTTCTTCTTAATTTTCAACTTCCACAATGAGCTTTATGCACAACACAAAAGAATGATTTAAATTCATTCTATACAGTCATAAAACCATCTGGAATTATAAAGGATTTTTCATGAAAATCCCACACCATTTTACTGTTTAAAAAGTTTTCAAAACAAATTCTTAAAACATTAGTTTAGGGTTAAACATTAGATGTTTCAAAATGTGACTTAGAGTTTCTATAGCTTAAATGAGTAAAGAATGATATATACACCCATATAGTAAACAATACAGATGGTTTAAACCAAATGCTAATCTTAAATCAAAATTTGATTATTGGCTTGTCTCTGATTCCCTGTTTCAGTTTGTATCTTGTGCAGAAATTTCAGCTGCCCCGCTCACTGACCATGCAGCAATCTCTCTAAGTTTAATAGCAAATAATGGAAACCACTCCAAGAAATATTGGAAATTTAATAATGACTTACTGAATAATGATACTTTTTATAAACATATAAAATCACTAATTAACAATATATGTAATAGCACAGATCTAGACACGCTTACAGGAAAATGTGAGTATATACAATTTAAAATAAGAGAATTTTCAATAAAATATAGCAAACAATTAGCTAAAACGATGAGAAAAAGAAGTCCTTCTAATTAAGGACATTAACACATACTGTACTAAAAATTGTTTAAATGAAATTGAAAAGTCAAACCTAAGTAAATGTCTCTATGAGTTGGATAATATTTATATTAAAAAAGCAAGAGGGGCCTTGGATGGATTGAAGAAGGGGAGAAAAACACAAACTATTTCTTCAAATTAGAACGTGACAGACAGAGTAAAAACAGCCTCAAAGAATTAATCATAGATGGTGAAACTATATCTGACCACAGACAAATTTCTATGGAAGTATTTAAATCATATTTAAAACTATACAAATTCGAGTTCTCAGAAAATTTATCTGAGCTCTTTTTTAATACAATTGAGACAATAGTACCAAAAATAACCACAGAATTCAGAGCTAGGTTTGATTCAGATTTAACAATTGATGAAGTTGATCTGGCATTTAAGAGGCTAGCTAAGGGCCAGGCTCCAGGCACAGACAGATTAACTTTTGAATTTTATTAGTTCTTTTGGAAAAATTGAAGAGACTTTATATACCAGACCTTTTTGGAGTACATATCCAATAATACTTTGTCTACCACTATGAGACAAGGTGTCATTACATTAATCCCTAAAATGGGTAAAAATATAAAATACATTGACAACTGGAGGCCAATCTCATTATTAAATATAGATTACACGATTTTCTCATGTGTCTGTACAAACAGATTAAAAAATGGATTATCACAACTAATAAGTGATACTCAATCAGGATTTATAAAAGAAAGGAACAGCTGTAATAATATACGTTTAGTGTTGGACTTATTAGGAGTTGGAGTTAGATGATCAAAATTTAATATTGGATGATGGTTTAATATTATTCTTAGATTTCTACAAGGCTTTTGACAGACTGGAACATCCGTTTATTGCTCAAACCTTACAACATTTTGGTTTACATTTATTACAATAATTCAATTACTACATAATAACATTAACAGTTCAGTTTCTCTTAGTAATGGAACGTCACCATGATTCCTCATCAATCGGGGAGCTGGACAAGGTTGTCCCATTTCTCTGTTATTATTTATATTGGCTGCAGAAACATTAGCAATCCTAATCAAAAACAGTATCATAAAGCTGTTGAATGCCATGGGCACTCCTATTATTATTAGCCAAATTGCAGGTGATGCAACATTATTTCTAAAAGATAAAGATCAGGTATCATTGGCAATTGAAAGACATTTTCAAATGCTTCAGGTTTATTTTTAAACATTTAAAAATGTGAAATAATGACGATTCATGATTGACCAACTTGTAGAAATTCAAACTATACCAATTAAATCTGATGTCAGATACTTGGGGATTTGTATAAATAAAAAGGTAGAAGATAGGATTAAACATTCTCTAGATAACAACATCTCCAAAACCCAGGCTAGGCTTAATAGCTGGCTACAAAGAGATATCTCTTATTTGGTAGAATTCTTTTGGTTAAAATAGAAAGTATCTCCAGATTTATCTACCCAGCAGCTTCAATCTCCATTCCCACCACAATAATTAAAAATATAAATAAATTAAATTTCTCCTACATCTGGAAAAAGAAAACACATTATTTAAGAAAAGGTAAAAGATTAATGACGTATAAAATGACGTATGAAGAGGGTGGGGCCAATATGATGGATATCATATGATATCATGAATGGTACCCTAAATATAAAATGTTTACATTCCTTTATGAAGGATACAGAAAGCTTTTGGTTTGCTATTCCTAGGAGATTAATGGGAGAATTAGGAGGCATAGACCTCCTGTTGAGATGTGATTTTGATATAAACAAGCTCCCCAAAAGACTATCTGCTTTTCATCAACAAGTACTGCAATATTGGAAACTATTATATAACCATAACTTCACCCCTCATAATTCTAATATATGGAACAACAGATACATCCTGCAAATGAAAAAGAGCATTTTTTATGAATCCTGGTTTAATAAAGGTATTTGGTCAGTGGTGCATCTACTGTATTTGAAGCTAATGGAGATGTTTATAAATATGGTGACTTTGTTAAAAATATGACATTGAATGCAACCCAAAGCAATTCAAAGAAATTATTGAGGCAATTCCACCTTCTCTCCTAGCTTTGGTAAAAAAAACTTCTCTATCCAAAGTTATATAATTTCCCTACTACCAGATCAAAATTGGAACTTCTAATATCTTGGGAAAAAAAGTGCAATAATAAATACATCTGTACTATTACGGCTGAGAGATTCTTCCCAGCCATCAAGGATAAAGTCATTTTTAATGCTATATATGGGGATTCTCTCATCTCCGCTAGAACTGAATACATTACTCTCCCCATGCCACCAAAAAACAAGGATATTCGTTTTAAAATACTGAATAACATACAGTACAGTCCCTTTAAGGAATTTCTGAGAAAATGGTTCAACTTTGACTGTAACAACTTGATTGAAACAACTGAAAACTTTTTTGCCTCATGTCACCATTCAACAACTTTCTGGCTATCTGTTTGTTCTTGGCTTTACAATAGAAATATTTGTGTACATCTAACTTTTAAAGATATTGTTCTCGGTGACTCGAATCCAAACAAAGAAGTCCGTATTATGTTAAATGCTATTCTACATTCCACACACACGTGTGGAGTAAAAAAGAATCCTATAAGCTTTAAAGAATTGAATAAACTCATTCAAGCTATACTCTAATTCACTGAAAATATTAAAAAATAAGCCCTCCCGGTTGGTCTACAAAAATGTTGTATCATATAAAGTTATTTAATGTAACCCCTAACCCCAACTCTGTACTATGGGAAAAGGTGTTTTTTTGTTTTGTTTTTTTTCTTTCTTTTTTTCCCCCATTTCATTCACTTGTTGCTACCTTGTTGTGTCATGTTGAGACATCTCTATATTTGTATGTATATACCCCTGTTTGTTGTATTTTCCCTTTTTGTATTTAAAAAAAATAATTATCCTTTTAAAAGCATTGTGAGAGACACTTGGTTCAATTAAAGCTCAGGCTGAGCTGTATGATGCAGGCATTACTAGTTGAAACCTGAGTTATATCACTAGTACCCTATGTGTCACACCCTCTACATCTAGAGGGCGCTCCTGCTCTGTCTCTGCTTTATATTTCCTGGTCTCCCTTTCCTCCTCGCTCGGCATGTGGATCGGTTGTCGAGAGGCTCGCCTCACCAGGCCGCCCCACGTCTGCTACCTGAGGGCTTATGTGTTGTCCCCGACTCTGCCCGATACCTTGAGCACGGACCGAACCCCCTTGTTTACTCCATTCCTGCCCCTTCGCATAGGGTCTTCCTGTTCTGCCGGTCTCTTCACGGCTAGCCCCAGGCTTCTTTGACACTAAGGTCATGATTTCCTAAGTGGTGGTGCATAATTTGCAGCAGCCCAAGGGCAGTTGACTGTGACTCTAAGCTTTCCCTGCGATGATATCAGAGAGAGATGTGCTGTTTGTCCAGCTGGCACTAACTCCCCTGCCAGGCAGCACAATACTTGTTTTTCAAAAGAATGGCTTTGACAGGTACAGTACAGTAGGAATGGAAGAGGATCACATCTGCATGTCTTGCTCTTTCCTGAGTGACTGTGGCAGAAAGTCTGGTATGAAAACAATTTCATTTTGCTTGCTGACTTGCAGCTGGGTCAATGTGTAAGTTTAAATACTGCTTTAGTAAGATCTGCCTTGTAGAATACTGATTTAACACAAAGAAATTGGTGGACATCAAGATGCATCTCTCTTTATAGCATTTTGCCTCCCCACTTACCTATTTCACAATTTTGGCATATGCAGAGAACTACGGATTGCACTTTTTTTTCCATTCTTTATTATCAAACAACGGTGAATACATTTACTGTACAGTATCTAGTAAGGTACATCCATTTTATTTTGACCTGTGGTGCTCCTCGAAGTTTTCCTTTGTTTTCCCTTATCTGAATGTTGCCATGTTAAATCCCTTTTTCATCAGACACTCCTTTGGATTCAGACATGAGATGTGATCTGTTCCCATGGTTACAGTGTTGTTCAAGTAGGCAAATGTGGTACTTCTAGAGCTGCAGTTAAAGTACATCTATGCTTTTTAAACACAAATATTGGTATTTCCCAGTCCTTCATATACTTACTAATCAAGCTTAATATGTTGAAATCAAATTGTATCTTATAACAAAAATCCTGTGTGATATAAAACCATACAAATTAATATTTGATCTGGATTGTATTGAAATATGGAATTTTCATATCTTCTGTGCTACACACTTAAATTACAGATATTCCAAAATATATTAATATATATATAGATTTCTGCTGTGAATTAGGGAAGTGGAAATAAACCTCAGTCTTGTACACAAAACTCCGAACTGTAATGGAGCTGGTTGTAACCTTGGAAACAAGTGAAATCGGGGAGACAGATTTGTCAGAGAGAGATAGTCTTACAGAATCGACAAAGGAGGCCGATTCGTTGGCAGTGTATGGCAACTTTTGTCAATTGAGCAAAAATACTAGCCAAGCAACATAAGCAAAACAAGTCTCCCACGTTCATCTGCACAGACGGTGTTCATTCCAGTCAGCTTGTGCATTGTTTGTAGCACACATAACACAGGTCCACATTAAAGATTAAAATGTTTATGAAATTAAATGAAAATTAAAAATGGTAATAGCACAATGTGGATGCTTACGTCCTGGAAAAATAATATAGTACTTCGAGATTCACACAGAGGCCAATGTACAGTATAACCATGCACAGGCATCTCATTAGCAGGAGTTAGAAGTGCTACTGTACATCTCCTTTCCATACAGGTAACACTTGCTAATGATCACATACAAGGTCTGGTATTGCAGGTAATGCCATATCTTTGTGGTGACTATTGTGGTCATGATTTTTTTTGATAACTGATGCTGCATTTCCCCTAGTTATGGGGAAAAAAATAAGCTAGTGTGATGGAGTAATAGAAATATTCTTAAATAATAAGTAACGGGCTTGCTGGAACAGAACTAAAGGCAGGATCATGGGATATGTGTGGTGAAGAGAAAAAAACGACGTGTGCTGTATCGAATTGTAGCAGAACACATTAAATATGTTAACTCTGCTTGGGGAGAAGAAGGTAATAACGGAGTTCACTCGAATCATGTGCATAGATACAAATGAGCATTGTGCAAAAGCTGGTGTAAATGTCTATTCTTGCATTTCATAAGCTACTGTAAAGACTGCTGTGATGCGTGTCTGGCTTCCAGTTAAACTTTCTACTTTTAAACTTTTTTTTTATATGACGTATCATGTGCAGGAACTATTCCAAACTAGTTAATACAACTCTTGCTTACACAGTATTTCCCATTTTCATTTTCTGTACCAATCTCAGTGGAGGCTCGGGTTTAACATACTGGAAAAGAAGAGATCAGATGAAATTACAGGAGATGTACTTAATTGCTGTGACTACAAATTTAAACTGCATGTGCAGGAAATAAGTAATTACAATACTGCTAGGCTTTATTGGATGTTAATATAGAAGTACAAAAATCCATTATATCTAATAGTGAAGTGGAAAACAAAATACCAAATGGGAGTTTACATGATTAGTGGTTAGCTTTAAATTATATCGGAACATTGTTGTGTGGTTATATTCACTTTTACTCTTACAGGCATGCATTTTTATAATAACAATTTATAATTTTGAATAATTCATATCTCTCTATCCTTAAAGAAACATGAACCCATTTATTTAATGTATTTTAATTTTTTATTAATCTCTGGTAAAATTCCGTCATGTTCTTGGGTCTTTTGTATTATGAAATCTGAATTATGCTACCCTTTGCCTGCTTTCAGGAACTTGCACAACTGAAAATAAGACTTGAAGCCCTAAGGATGAGATTTCTGTCAACAGGAGCCATCCCTAATTAGCACTGTGATGCCTAACTGGGGTGTCTCTGATTTGATCTTCTTTTCTACTCTCGCTTCCGTCTTTCAGCTTGTTAGCCTTCAGGTCGGCCAATACCTGCACATTTTTAGCTCCCAACAATTTAAAATCGCCCTCTTAAAATCATATTGATAGATTAGCTACGTGAGACAGAAAGGTGAAACTCTGAGCTGCCCAGCTATGGTATTTTCTGCACACCTTTGAAATTGAAAGCTCTTTTCACAATTTATGGTGACATCTTTTGTCAATCCATTTCATCCACCAAGGTGGGGGTTACGTATTGTATTAGGAATGGGTGGGAGGGGAAGGTAGTGTTAAAAAAGGAATAAAGCATTAGATGAGAAATTAAAAGAATCAATATGTTGATTTATATTTGTAAGCCTCTTTATAGTTTCTACTTGCAGTTCCAGTTCCATAATTGTAGAAAAAGCAAAGCTTGATGGAGGGCTTCTCGGTAGGGAGAGAACTCTTTACTGTAAGTGACTTCTGCATGCGTTTCAAAAGTAGCTTATCCAACATAATGCCAAGACATAAAATTTTTAAAAACGTATATTTAGATGTACTTGTTTCAGAAAGTTGAAGGACTCAATGTCATTAAATCAAATATAATGGGATCCCAGAAGACAGAGTTAAAAGGTTATTATAGGATGTTTCTGAACTGTGGTAAGGAGCTGGAAATAATTGTCTTTTACTGTATGTTCAAAGCAGTTTTAATTCGTGCAATCATTGGATCGTGGAGTGTGAAAGAAAGATAC
This sequence comes from Atractosteus spatula, assembly GCF_055471065.1. Lineage (NCBI taxonomy): Eukaryota > Metazoa > Chordata > Actinopteri > Semionotiformes > Lepisosteidae > Atractosteus > Atractosteus spatula. The sequence goes on along the minus strand of NC_142711.1, from coordinate 55,422,474 downwards.
AAGCCTTCTGTAGAAAATCTGTTGGTAGTCTTTCAACTCCATTTACACCATATTGAAACAAGATCATATTAAAAGTTGGCCATTAGTTGCTCCTATTAAGAGAAAGAAAAACTATGATTTATTTTAATTGTATTGATTGATTTTTTTCCATATTTTTTGTTTATAAAAAAAATTGAAAAAGAGCAAAACAAGACACAGTGTGTTAAACTGATCCATGTAGGAAATTTAAGGAACTCCACCACTGTAAATATAGGACAGTGGCAGTTTTAAAAAAATCCAAATAGAAATAATGTACAAAAGTAATAATGTACAAAAGGGGCAATAATAAGAAATAATGTACGATAATGTACTTCCAAAGCAAGCTTGTTATTATTGCCTAGTAAGGAGACGCACAATGAGTAGAATTTTATCTAATATTTTTCAGCAAAGATTAATTTATCCTGAAGTGTGTACTGCTGGTCTCTAGACCAAAGTCTTTAGCAGGAGGTTTGATTCATTAACACTGTTACATCCCCGTGCGTGTCCGTGTTTGGTTTTGTTTTTTTCCCATTTCCTGTATTCAGGTACCACCCCCCATTGGTCCATCATTACACCATTACTGCAGCTGTGATGTCATTATCATCTCAACTTCCGGCCAATCAGAATCCAAGATCTACAGTTTAAATACCTGAAGAAGTTTCGACTCGGTTAGCTTCCAGCTCAACTTCGGCTTCGGCTTCGTTCTGATTACGTGTGTTTTGTTATGACCTTGTCCGCACTTCTTACTTTCCTTTTTACCTTGCTTGTGCTCATTTGTTACCCTATGCCTTGCTTGTGTGTTTGCTTCGGTATCGCCCTTTTTCCCATAATCGTGCAATTGGTTCACTTGTGTCATGTTATCGTTAACTGTGAACATGTTGTACACCAGAGGAAAAGGTATAGGTAAGGACGTTGGGTTGCATTGTGCACACGTTGGTTTGTTTCTGTCTAGACACTAGGTTAGGGGCGTGTGCCACTCGTGTATTTTGGTTCTGGTCACTTCAGTATTGGGACGTTTGGGCGCATTAAGACGCTGAAGACCCTTTTGATTTTTGTTTTTTTGGGTTAGTTAGGTTAGACCTCACTGTGTTAGCTAGATCCGTTTGGTTTTATTTTCTTTCCTTTGGCACTGCTCAAGTTACTTTTCCCTGTGTGTTAGTGTCATGTATACGTACATATCACTTTTTAAAAAAATAAATCACTTTTGCACCAAACTTGTTGTCACTCTTCCTTAGTCCCTCTCCAGAAACCCACCTGCATCCACTCCATCCTAAATGTTACACCCCTTAACCACTAGTCACCTGGGGTTGTAACAGACATGTTATTAAATAGTTTCTATGGTAGCAGGTGTTTTCTGGCATTTAGTAAGGTTTGCTGTGACAGGGTTTGAGACAATTGGAATATACGTATTGGGTGAAGTCAGACTGTCTCAGGTGTTTTCGCTGCTTCTCTCATTTGTCTTTTCGTCTGCAATGAAGAAGCTGTCTTCTAATTGGACAGCTCTGCAGCTGAATAAGTTTCCCTTTGATACATTTTCTGTCTTTGTGACCCTCTGATTCAATTAAAGAAGCGTCTGCAGTTTAAAGGAGCGCAGGACGAAACTAGTGCTGATATGAATATGGCAGAAGAGGGAGGAGAGGAAAGAGTGGACTGGAGAGGAAAAGAAATGGAGAGATTCACACTGGGGAATGGGGAGGGGGGAGGAGCCTGTGATGTAGTCCTGGGCTATGGAATGAACTAGCCACAGATATCAGAACTATGCTGTCTCTGTCCACCTTTCAGCACCTGCTCAAGACTCCTCTGCGTAAGCAGCTCTTGTGACAGGCACATCTTTCAGTAACTCTCACATTGTATAACAGCGATGGTTTAAATTTTCAGACCAATGTGACTTACAGTACCAGTTGCACTTATTCACTGTGAATCTAGAATATGGTGATGCATGTACCGTTTTAATTCTCAATATTTTATTTTGAATGTATGGCACTTGGGTTACTGTTCCACTTTGTTATGGATTTATTGTCATTTTGCTAATGTAATTTATTATTACATTACTTTCACTGCAAGATTGTTCCTAGTATTTAAGATTAATGTTTTTTTCTATTATAAGTTGCCCTGGATAAGGTTATCTCCTAAGCTACTAAATAATAATTAACTGATGACAATCATGAATCACTGTAACTTAATGATATTGCGGACTGGAAAGAAAGGAGTGATTTTTTGACCTTGAAACCATGCTTTGTGCGTTATTAACTGGCATTCACCTTGTTGATGAGTGAAGGCTGGGTTAATGTGACTGTATGGTAGATGACAGTGGTGCTAACTCACATTAAAAGCCTGCACTTTTTCATAGCTGTAACAGCTGCCTCGGCTCCCCAGTGAGAAATTTTCTTCATTAAAGTTTTACATCATGGCCCAGTCACTTGGGTTTCTGGAAAATATATGAAGGTTTTATGTAACTATGCGGTATTTTGAATCAGCAGAGCTCTGTTTCTTCTTTAGAACGATTTGGTTTGATTTAACTTCCTTCCAAGAGTCTGTAGAATATGTAGAGCCGGCAGCAATTTAGAGGATTTTGTTTTGTATTTTTAAGACTGCATGATCACTGTCTGGTATTGCAGTCTCCTTGGTGATGTGTTCTGTATATATCTGTGGTATACAGTGGATTTTATCAGTTTGCTGTTTGGTCTTTGTCTACTTTGATTTAAAATCAATTTCATTTCTATGAAAAGATACTAGTGTTATGATATCAGAAAAGTGATGCATGGGTATTATTTGTTCCTAAGTTTTTTTCAAGTTTGAACCGTGAGATGCAGACTCTTATATTATTATATTACTGTGGAAATAAAAGAATGGGACATTTATGACATACTGCTATTTAAGCAGACGGTCTACAATCCTGCTTCTGGAGGGCTCTTTCCTAGCAGGTTTGATCATTTATCATTATGAGACAATTTAACTATGTTCAGTTTAACATTTTTTTAATTAAGTCATTTACTATAGATATTATATTGAACAAATTCTTAAGACACTTCAGTATTCAAGCATTTCCTTTAATTGAATGAATTACTTTTTTAATTGATCAACTGCTTACAGGTGTTTCAAATCATTAAAGAACAGGAGATTCAGAGTGACACATCAGCTTTGTGGTACATTTTATTCTACAGCAGAGGCTACAGAGACAGAGAGTTTTCTGACTTATCATTATTTACTGTAGGTTGGTTCACACTTGACATATTATCAGTTTCATTTTACCTGTTTTATATTCTTCATTCAAGAATAAAACACCTAATACTGGAATCTTTTTTTGGAAATCATCCTGGCATGTAACCCTGGCGTCCTGGCCAAATTTCCCCATTTTACCAATCATGGCCTCCTAATAATCCCCATCTATGAATTGGCTTCATTACTCTACTCTCCTCTCCACTGATAGCTGGTGTGTGGTGAGTGTACTGGTGCACTATGGCTGCGATCGCATCATCCAGGTGGGGCTGCACACTGGTGGTGGTGGAGGGGTCCCCATTACCTGTAAAGCGCTTTGAGTGAAGTGTCCAGAAAAGCGCTATATAAGTGTAAGCAATTATTAATTATTACGTTATAACAAGATATGTAACATTTTAAATATTGTCCTACTGATAATATGGATTCAGCTTTCATTGGTCATGGACCAGCAGTCGATTGTCTCTCGTATTTTAGTGTGTTGACAGAAAATTGTAATTGAATCATTGCTGTGAAGCATTGTTATAATCCCCAAAGGCTGAATCAGGATAAGGTTTAAACACACATTACTGGTTACTCACCAATTACAATGTTCAAGCATGAGACATCCTAATTCAAGTAATTTGGCTATAACATAATTACAACTGTGAAGTCTTTATCACTGCTTCCCATTGTTCAGTATTTATACTGATTAGCACACCTCTCAAATTGCAAACTTGATGTACAGTATCTTCTCAATGTACACAGACCTACTGTAATTAGCAGGACAGAATACAAAACTACAGAATGTGAAATAATGTCTTTAAAAATACACCAATGGACATTGTTATGTAATGCCCATTAATAAATTGTATATGGTATCAAACAAGCAGCTTGAAAATAGTGTATATTTTACACCATGCTTTTCAAATGGGTATTGGATCTTCTGTACTCAATTAGGTCTCGTTATTACAAGTCAGTGAGAACAAGTAGACATTAGTGTTATTGTGTGGTGTAGTAAGGAGGGAAAAAGAAATCAAATGATGACAAAATAAAAGTAAGTGAGACAACATATAAACTCCTGCAACATTTGTACAAAGAAGAGCTTCTTGTTTCCAGTTAACTGCACTTGACTTCAGTTTCCACTTGTATTCTGCAGCTAATGCTTTAGTTTTGCTTCTGAAGATGTCTTTTGGGTTCAATTTGGGATTTTGAATAGTTGAACCAGATGTTGAATTAGCGCAATCTTCTCTGTTCAAGGCTAAAAAGATTATTTTCTTTAGCCTCTAAGCATGGGGCAATTCTTTGAGTCCTAGTCAATGTATGACAACAGTGTGTTGTATGCTCCATAGCACTGTGCTATGAAAAAAAACCCAGCTACTGTAGTATACAACTGTAGGAGATTTTCAGAAGTTATAAAAAACTGATGTCATCTCCACATCCCCTACTTTAAAGTTGTTTTCAGCCTGGGCCTGTTATTGCTAACATAGTAGAAATAAAATCTTTTTTTTTGTAATTGCTAGATTACCACAAAAAAATAGTTAGTAGGAACTGCAGACTCTCCCTACTTTGCTTTGGAATTTCTCAATATTTAGTTCTGTTCTATAGGATGTGTCGGTAAGGAGAGAGCAGTAAGGGCTTGTGCATGTGGTGTAATTGTAGCAAATGTGTACTTGGTATTAGCATTCAGTATATTTCTGTGAGGAAATGAGACACATGCATTGTAGGCGTGGGGATGATCAAAATTAAACCTTTCAATAAAAAATTAAAGATCCATTTAAACCCAAGCCTTTTTTTAAAAAAAATATGTAAAACATTTAAAGTTTTGTTCTTGAACTACATGTCTAATTGTACTTTTGTAATCACACATTTTACTTCCTAAAATGCATCTTTGTTTAGGAAAAAAGCCTATTGGATTAGTACTTTGTTTTTCTAGTAATGATTTATTAATTCAAAATTTGCACTTTTCCAATCATGGGATTTAGATCTTTAAACTTTTGCTCGACCAACCAAAGGCCAACTTTCAGCTGCAGCCCTGCTCTGGTAACGCTTTTAATCATCTAATCAGCTTATGTTTGGAAACATGGAAACTATTGAAACATGGAAACTATAATATAATTTTAATGAAGAAAGGACTACTTCCAGTCAAACATTTTCCAAAGTTGAAGCACAAAACCATATGAACCTTTTTTACCTAATTTTAGAGTAGAGTAGAGTAGTAAATGGTTAATATAAGTTAATTTGCTCTAGATTAAAAAGGAGATGTACTCACCATCAATTCCTAGAGAGTGAATGCAGCACAAGCCCTGATTCTCAAAAGGTTAAATACAAAATTGCTGCTGTCTACCAGCAGGAACAAAATCTCTGTAACATTAGAGGTTCAAATTGTGAAACAAGATGCTTTCAATAGAAGAGGGTGTGGGAGGGAAGATGGGGCTGGAGACATACATTACTTCAGAAATTTACAAGATGCTGTGGTCCGCATACCTTCTCATAACGGAATAATTCTGTTCTCATTGGAAGCAAGAGAGCATGAGAAGGATGGCACCGCTCACTTGCCAGTTCAGCCAGTCTATTTTATTTGTTTTTAGTAGCTAATGGATTCAGGAATTTCATCCAGCCATTTCTTGAAAAAAGCAACGGCCTTGATAACATGGCTTGGTAGTCTTGTTCCAGACTCCCACAGCTATTTGTTTTGTTTGTTGTTCGTTTTTGGCAGATAACAGGTCAGCAATACAAGAAATTTCTGTATCGTTATGGCCAAAACCTACTTAAATTTGGTAAATTTCCCCTTTAGTTCAACTGGCGAGTTAATTTCTCACTTCTCGGCTGTATATAAAGCACTATATTGTACAAAAACAAGGAATTATTAGTGTATTATAACAATACAAATGTAACAGTCACCAAGCAAGTCACAGGCGCATAGCTACCTAATACTTCAGCCAAAATCAAACCAGTGGGGTGCCTTCACTTGCTAAGCCACTGGAGAGACTGGGGAGACCTGTATTTCTACATTTTTTTTACTTTTACTATATGAATTTTTGCTTTGGACCTAAGCTGTATTATAGTACCATTCTTTGTATTGTGCCCTCCAGCTACAAAAATGATGCCTTCGATCCTTGATACTAAGGTTAATAAATGAAATGTCCTGATTAATTTTTCTGGTTGCTACATTTTTATTTATTTTTGTTTTAAGAAGAGGCTCGCAGTTTGCAGTAAAACATTGAAAAGAAAACATGCATATTGTTTCCTTTTCTAAATTGTCAGCTCTCGTAAAACAGCTATTTATGCTGAGATATGGTATTTTTTTATTTTATTTTATTAATTTTATTTTATTAAAATAAAATGGTAGTTTTATTTTCTTCTTCAGCTGTTCAAAGTCAAAAATAATGTGACTGTTGTTTTATTGAAGAGATCAGTCTTTTTATATTACAATAATGATCATTTCGTTTTAAGATGCACTTGTGTAGTCCTGAAGGAAGAAGAAGTCAAGGCTGCTGGCAGACACAGTGGACCAAGATCTTACAAATATAGAAATATTTCCTATCTGTACTATGTCTTCCACTGGCTTGGACTGAAGGGCAGCATGTGAAAATATTGATCTAGCTCTGGATGCAGAGATTTATCACAAGAGAGTGACTTTGAATAAAAGAAATACAAACCATGTGATACAAACCAAAGATAGTGAAAAAAAAAATTGAACTAACCCAATCACCACAGAGTGGGTGGTACAATATTTCCGCCAAGTGAGGTGGAGGCAAGAGATATATATATGGCAACTTCGCCCACCCATGGCAAAATGTGAGAGTCATCATCATCACTGTATTAAATAACGGACATCTTTCAGATTTTTGTTGTACCGTAATTTGAACAACATTTTTATAACACCCTGCCTTTTTTAAACAAAATTGATCTTAATTAGAATTAGAAAATTAATATAACAAACAAAACAAATACAAAATAAGGAAAGGGAGAGCTTACAAGAAAAGGGAAGAAAAAACTAAACGTAAAAGAGGAAACAGGAGTAATTAAACAGAAATAGTTTGAGTAGGTAGATGTGTCAGCATGTGTAGGCTGCAAAGGAACAAGTTAAAGGTTTATTCCATGCTGAAAAGAGAAGAAAAGAAATGCAACATTTCGGCTGTGGAGCCTTCTTCGGCTTCTTTCGGTTTCGGGTGACACCAGAAGAAGGCTCCGCAGCCGAAACGTTGCGTTTCCTTTCTTCTCTTTTCAGCATGGAATAAACCGTTACTTGTTCTATTAAACAGAAATGTCCAACACCAGTTGAACACTAGCTTATACACTAGTGATAGTCTGTCTGTACTCCTTTCTATAAGAACAGTTTCTGTAATATAGTGCAACCAGGTGTGTTTCAAAGATGTGTTGTTAGGTGATTTTTTTTGTTCTTTCTCTTTATTGTTTGTTCTGCCTGAAGGGGCAGTTGGGTTCTGGTCATTGTTTCCGTAACCTTACAGGTGAAATATGTCAGATTTATAGGTGTATAATTACTTGGTTCAGTTCTGTCACTCTTTTTATGGATGGGTACTACTTTGATCTCTTCTGAAAGAGTTATATCAATGGCTTCTGAATAAAATCCCTTGCTTTCTTGAGTACGATTGGTGAGATACCATCAGACCCTAGGGATTTATTCATCTGAAGTGCTTCTATCACCTGAAATACTTCTACCTCTTCTGTGCTAATACTAATTTAATACAGAACTTTGTCCCCCTGCTGACTGAGATATGCTGTTGATTGCTTGCCTATTCAGCACCAGTGGAGATACTCATTTAATACATCAGCTATTTCCCTTTCATTGTGTAGACATTTGTTTTCTCAGTGGTGGATGAAGTGGGTCTCCCCTTATGCAAAATGAGATGAAAAGGACTGTGTGAATGCAGTCAACCATTATATTATTATCATTATTAATGGAGATTTGATATCTACAGATTAATGAGTCAAGTAGAACAAGTTTTTTAAAAATATAATACTCTATCGATTTTTTTAAAGTGTTTCTTGCTTATCGTCCCAAGCGGAGACGTGCAGAGACCTTTTGGTGGGCAGTGGCTCAAAAGGGGACAAGGGGTACTTTCCGGGGCAGGATTTGTTACATTAGAGTGTCTTGGACACAGATCAGTGCCCGCTTGTATTTCTGTGTTTTTAATTTTACAGGGAGTTTGGATGTAACTTCAGAGGCATTATAATATTCACAACCGTGACAAAAAAATGGTTGTCCATAATTGTTTGATTAACAGGTAAGATATTACACCCCGTCTACTGAGCATATACTTTATTTTCCTGATATAACACATCTTTAACAACTGTTATTGAGAGTACGTAGCATGTAGCATAAGAAACTGGCTTTTTTGATGACCATTTACCTGTTTGTCTGCCGCTAGTTGCGAGAAAGTTATGAAGCGATGTATTCCCTTTAGCTGCCTCCCTAAATTCTTTTTCTCTTTTTCTTCTTTTTTCTGAAGGCATTATCTCCTGTTTCTGTGACTGAACCATATATATACAACAAAGAATATGAATATTAGCTGTTTATATTAAATACAAATAAACTGGCTGGTCTACTCAATTAACTAAATTTTCTTAAGGAAAATCTCAAATCTAGCCAAGTAGCCATGTAGACAGTAATGTTGCAAGTTTGTTGGTTTGCAAACTTAGAATAGTTGAATGAAAATAGTCTTTCTTAAACACAAGGTGCTCAATATGACAGCCTTGGTGAGTTATGTTTGTACAGTCCTTTTGAAAAATCTGTGTATCTTCTCACCGTTCAAAAATGTTCAACATGACCTCCACAGGTGTAGTAGCCTACGTTGCTTATCACTGCTTTTTTTCTCCACTTCTTTTTTCCTAAAGAAGCAGAATCGTCAAGTAGCAAAAAAAGAAAATGAAATTGGTTTGTCTTTTTTTCTACAAGCAAAAAAGGGCACTTGGGCCAATGAGGGCAAAGGGGCAGGGGCTTGAGCCACTGTAGCCACCCCGCTCTGCACGTCCCTGGTCCCAAGGTATCCCAAATCACTTTAAATGTAGGATGGGACCTATTTTGCGCACTCAGCCGAGCTGTAGGGTGCTGCTGTACCCAGGAGGTGCTAACCAGCTTTGAGACTCTCAGCCCTGCTTTGCTTATTTCAGGAGTTGACCTACTGTACAGCAAGATAAAGAGGGACAATTACAGCAATTCCAATAAAGATGCCATTTGGTCATGCTGACTGCAGTGATATACAGTACGATATAAATATTTCATATGGCCAGCTAAAGGTTTTGCCCTTGACGTCTTGACCTGGTATGAGTACTCTTATATCAGATTGATAATGGAGTGGCCCATTACTGGGTGTTTGATGACTACACTGTAGGTGACTGAGGTGAGGTCAAGGACATTTAACACGTCACGCTATGATAAAACCAAACCTAAATGGCTTGCGCATATTGCTGTTTTAGCAACATTTTAATGATAACCTGCACTCTTTCAGTTCATTTGACTATTAATCTACCCTGAAAGTGGTGATTCTTTTAAGACACAAGAGTCAATGTACAGTATATGCATCAATATTTAAATGGACTTCAAATATCCATGCGCCTTGAGCAGAATAGTTGTAACTTGTTTTATTTGACGAAAGATATGATGGGCTCAGGGTTATCACTTCTTGTAAAATCCATGGATAATTTAGGAGGTCAGTCCTGATTTTATACAAGGACACAAGTGATGTTTTAAAGCCTGACTCACACGATGCTAAGAGTGCAATGACATGTAGCTATATACAGTAGGGACTTAACAGTTCAGTTCACTGATGTAGTCGGGAGCCAGACTGGAAATTCACTGCGCTGTGGTGGCTTTGTGGCTGGAAGGTTGCCAGTTCGTATCCCGCGGCCGGCAGAGGACTAATCCGTTGGGCCCCTGAGTAAGGCCCTTAACCCCAACTGCTCCAGGGGCGCCGTATAAATGGCTGACCCTGCGCTCTGACCCCAAGCTTCTCTCCCTGTCTGTGTGTCACATGGAGAGCAAGTTGGCGTACGCGAAAAGACAAATTCCTGATACAAGAAATTGTACATGGCCAATAAAGTAATCTTATCTTAATCTCATCTTGAAGTCTTTTAAAGTAAGCTGCAGTATTGCGAATTGTAGTCTGAAACAGGTGATATGCAGTATTCATGCATTTTAATTTTTGTTGAAACCTGAGCAGCTGAACATGCTGCAGATAAGACAAGCATGTTTGAATATAGTGCCAAACACTAAAATATAGTATTCAATCCTAGAAAAGACACAAGCCTACATTCTTTGAAAAACATTTGCCTAGCTATAAAAAGAGTGAAACAAACATCTGTGACAAATTATTTCCAAAATAGTATGGAGAAATAGAACTTGAAATGAAATCGAAACAAAGGAGTCAGCAAAAAAAAGCAGTGACAGAAAGGAGTTCACAAACTGTATTTTCAAAGAGATTTAAGCTTTTGCCATTTTTTTTCATGTTTAAGAAATGCTTATTAATTTGGCTAAATCAATTTTCATTACAGTATATTGATTACTTTAGCTCTATAGTATGTGAGAAAATTAAAGTAAGAAACTAGGCATCTGCTGGATAAAAGAAAAGGCAATGGTAGTTCTAAAAAGCATAACTTTATTAGAGAATAGTACAGTGACTTGCAGCTTCATGTGATGTAATTCTTTTGTCAGGTAATGTGTCATTTGGACTAGTAAATTAGTGAAAATGATGTTTAGTGTGCTTTGATTGATAGCCAGGATTAAATTCTAATGAAGTGAAGTCATCTAAAAGACCTTGATCCAGTTTAACACATCTTTCATTCAATTAATATTAATTTCTTTACTTATAGATTTCCTGGGGTGTGGGAATGGTGATGGGGCATTTATCTGTTGTGTTTTTAACAATGTTTGCTTTGACAAATGTTTAGCAGTTTAAGAAATATTTTACCTCTAAAAGTCCTTCAGCAATTTAACAGTGTGCAGCACACAGAAGAGGAGAAGTTTTCATGTCTCATATTTAAAGTCAATTTAACCTTTAACCTGCGTGAACGCTCAGGTGATGGCAATAAGATTTGCAGGGGAGCAAATGTGAAGCTCTGTTTGTTCCCAACGAATGTAGGTTATTTTGTCTCTGTGCATTTGTTAAAGCCTTACAGTATCAATTCCTATAATGGTCTATGTTTATTGAAACAATGTTTATTGAAACATTTTCCTAATTTATTTCTTTAGTTCTTTAGTTATTTCCAGTTAGCCTAACATTAGTGTAATGTAATTACCCGTTTTTTTTCTCCAGATTGCTGGCATTTCACATTATTGAGATTCTATTATACTAACCCTCTGTCACAGATGCAGTTTATTTTTTTTTTTTGAGAATGGTCAAATTAAAACTAATATGATTTGCATGTCTCTTATTGCACTTTAGTCCAGTTGCAAATTAAAAGCTGACTATTAGTGTCTTTTCTTAGGATTGTCTCCAAAGCATAGAAGAGAGTGTGTGTTCAGATTTAGAAAACAACTGCAGCTCAGAATGTTTAAATATAAATTGCACAGCAGCACTTCAGTGCTTAAGCAAGTATTTAATCAAATCCCTTGAGCACAAAAGGACAGGAAAAATGTTTTGGTTTCAGTAAGTAATTTAGTGGATTTCTTAATTTAGTGATCTTTCTCATTAGGTTTGTTCCAAAGGAACAAGAAAACAAGGAAATCATGTATTTCACGTAAACTGAGAACAAATTCAGACTTTTTTCCTCAAAACTCTGACATGGGCAGGAGTTCAAACGAGATGAATAAAATAATCATTTTGCACATTAAAGCACACCTCTCCCTCTTCATCCATACACATACTGTACTCACATACTGAAATAACATCATAACATTAATTTATACTCCTGCTCAAGAATATCTACATTGATAATATCTGTCTACTGTACATACACAACTAGTGCTGCAAAGCCAGAAGCCAAATGAATATACTGTACTTTGCCTGCTATAGTATCCAATGCCTATTGATATTTTTCTTGCTATAAAATCTTTATTCTCTTGATGCCAGTTTTTTGGTTTATTTTATAACATACTGTACATTGATACAAGTTAATTACATTCCACAATGCATAACTGGATTTCAGAGAATTATCACCCTGTGATTCACAACTGGGAAACCCACTGAAGATGGGCAGGTGTGACCCTGGAGATCTCCTGGGAAAAATTAAGGTTGCTGCTGGAAAAGGTGTTAGTGGGGCCAGTAGGGAGGGGACGCCCACCCTGCAGTCTCTGTGGGTCCTAATGCCCCAGTATAGTGACGGGGACACTATACTGTAAAAAGGTGCCGTCCTTTGAATGAGACGTAAAACCGTGGTCCTGACTCTCTGTGGTCATTAAAAATCCTGTGGTGTTTTTTGAAAAGATTATTTATTTATATATTTATCTCCTCCCCACTGATAGCTGATGCGTGGTGAGCGCATTGTGCACACTATAGCTGCTGTCGCATCATTCAGGTGGGGCTGCACATTGGTGGTAGAGGGGAGTCCCCATTACCTGTAAAACGCTTTGATTGGAGTGTCCAGAATTAAATTCTTGATTTCAGACACTAACTGATTTACTTCTAGGGTTCTTGCAGGAGTAAGTTTCCAAGGTTGTTTCCAAAACAAAACAGGTGTTTCAAGATTAAGCATTGCCTGGATATAGTTATATAATAAGCATATTTACAGAGAGAAAACTATTATGTATGGATAATGCACCATTTAAAGAATCTTAAAATGTGACAGCACTCTGGACAACGCTCCCTTGTCTAAGCCATTTGCCATTTTACACTCTGTATTTCTGGATACCCAACAGGGGAGTTAGCACTAATGTGTGATATAATCCTGCTCTGCCATGACTACACCTCACAGACAAGTTACATCTGTGACTGTTGGACACCAAATTAAAGATACTCTGATTCACCAATTTTGGGGGTACTTGACTAGTGGTGTGCTACTGCTTCTGAAATACAGTACTTGCCACAGGTGACTAATGACATAATGGCAGCCTAATACATATTTTATATTTGATTCCAAATCCTGGCACCGTTTTCATTGGTTTCTGAAATTACCACTGATTCAAAGTACTTGTCACACCACAATGGTAAGGGTAATCCCATGTGAGGCAAATCACTGATTTTGTTAACGATATCATCAGCCCTTGTTTTATTTTTAGCCAAGTAGCACTCATGTACCCTGAAAGCCCATCTGGATAAATAAGAGAGGTGGAGCAGAGCTCTGGAATTTCAAAACCCAGTTATAGATGAATCTGATAGTAAACAATTTTTATTCTAACATATACAGTAAATTAAAAAAAACTTTCCTGAAAGAATATAAAAACACAAAGAAATGTTCAGTCTTTTGTGATTTTCATGATGTACTTGTATAACCCTGTTTGAGCAGGGAAAGGTGTTTTTAAATTATAGACAAACTCCCTTTTTGTGAGCAGCATCAAGGTCAGATTAATCACCTGATATTAATATCTTTTGTCGGGTTTTGCTTTGCCATGACTGAAGTTACCAGTCTCTGTTACCTGTTCCTTTTTCATTTAAAATCTTCCTGTTGTCTAGTTGTCAGGTTGTGTGGTCTATGGTGAATGTCAGAATACCAAATTAGTTGCTTCACCAGTAAAAGTGTACCAGTGTGCTTTTATTTAGATTACTTTAAGCGATTCTCAAAGTACTCATACTGATGATGTACTGCATGTTGGTCCAAAAAGCTGGCATGTTTATCATCAAGGTGGCTTTAGCAACTAATTTGTTGGGGAACTGCTGTAAACTGCTTTGTAATGCCTAGTGGTGATGAAAAGGCTTTCGTCTTCATGCTTAGAAGAAGTGAAAGAGACAGAAACAGGAATGACTGTGCTTGGGTCAAATACCAAACTGCATTCTGCTCAACAAGCTCTAGTGAAGGGAGCTTGAAGAAATTTTACTACTCACTGACCTAAATAGGTTTTTGCAGCATTATAGTTTAAAATTAAAAAACCTGGATAAACCACATGGAATTCTCAAAATTCATACCAAACAATGAGGTGTTTTTCCATTTTCTTTTCTGAAATTAAGTAATTTTCGTCTTCTAATTTTGCAGCGGGGGCTGGATAGTGGAGTGGCTGGGGGGGTGCTCTATGTCACTCAGTGTTAACCTTGACAAGACCTGGTACAGTTGTGGCTTTGGTTCCGCTAGTGAATTTGAGGTTCATTTCCCTGCTTTGAGAAAACTAAAATGCTCAGCAGTGTTGGACTGTAGGACTGCTGTTTTTGTTGTTATTTTCTCTTGCAGGCCAAACCCATCTTGAGTACACTTGCAACCTTTCCCATTTAACTGGATGTGAATATACAGTACCTTCGCTGCAGTTTACCCTTCTGTGAATTACTGTATGTCCACATTACACAAGCCCCCCACCACCCCATCCTACTACACAGCATCCATCTCTATTTTGCAGTAGCTGCCATGTCCCTGCTTCAGAGACTATAATCCCTTCTTGTCCCACTCACTGTTCCTCACCCTTCTGAAACAACTCCCACACTGTAACAAGCAGCAAGCAGGAGATCACCAGCTCAGCACATTCCACACTGGCACAGAGAGCTCAAAAAAGAAACAACAACTTACTAATCGCATGTGCCACCTATTGCTGTCTTCTCTCACAAAGGCTTCACCACATCCTCAGTGTCTTCCATTTGTCCTTTTTGTGGAGAGTCACCACCTTCTTTTAATTATTTTTAGAGTGCCTTCTTTATACAAAACCTAAACCAAACTCATAAATGAGTTTCTTACTACCAAATGGTCTTCCATGGCTGAGTGGAGTCATCTCTTTTATAACGTTATGCTCTTATATTATAGCACATATTCATGCATAGCACAGATGAGACTGTGACATTGCTTAGTTTGGAGAATAAGTTCTAGATGTTTTGTTGTTAACAAAAAAACAACTTGCTTTTAAATTAGCCAGAAGTACCTCCAGATTTGTATATGTTACCTCAATTCTGTGAGGTGTGTGTGGCTGGAGAGATTATTGTAAAATGGTATATAATGTATCTTATGATGCATAAATTATTGGTTAAATCAATTAAATAGATGTAGCTGTACTCTATTATCCATTTCAGACAATTCTTGTGGTCTTTGTAATAAAAGCTTTTTTTTTTCAAATACTGTAATAAAAGCATCCTCAATAATTATGCTGGCAGTATTTGATTTTTTTTTTGTTTTAATCCTTAAATTAAATCCAAACTCTGGAAAAACGCCACTTGTTTTTTAACAGATTTTAGGTTTTAGAAAAAATTAAATGCTTTGACTATACTACTACTGATCATTCAATTTTTGCTTGATTACTCTATTACTTTTTAATAAAAATTATATATTTTCTGAACATTGTGCAGTCAACTCATACCCAGCTAAAGATGTCAGCACAAAAATAAGACCAGGATAAAAGTGAATAAATTCATTCATCAGCACGGTTGAAAAGAAGACAGTATTAACTTTAAGAGAAGAATAGTTCTTGACGTCAATACCTACAGTACTGTACAGTATATGTGTTTTATAATTAACTTAATTGTATGACAGTATTAAACTGGGAATTAAAGAGCTCTGCAGCACATGCAAAGCACAGACATACAAAAATGTAGGAATATTATTTGAAGGACACCATCAGATGTTGGAGAAGTGGCAATAATAAGTAGTAGCAGGACTTTAGAAATGTACAGAAGAATTTGAATTAGTCAGCTCAGTATTGAAACCTAAGAAACTGTTCCTTCCAGATCATAAATGGGAACATGCACCATTTTTCCATTTCTGCAGCTACAGACATTTTTGTTTGCAGAATGTTATTTGTATTAATTTAAAATTCATTAGATTAAAATATGCTAGGCACTATGGAATTCATAATGTGTATTTCAATATACATTTTTATTTGCATATCCATTCATGAGTGGAAGGTGTTTTAAAGATTTTTCTGACATGAAGTCTTAAGTCTTTAGGTGTGAAGGAAGTATTATGTCTTCTATGGCAATAAACCTACATTACCTCAATAAACCACATTACATTTGTGCTTTTATTCCTCATTACTCTAAACACAGAACTCATTTTGTGTGATTTTTCTTAGCTTTCAATAAATGGATATATTTCACTCTATGTCACGTAAATTGCTCCCATAAACAAATCAGCATTGTTGAAATGGTCAGACCAAATGGTCTGTCAAATTAACAAAATAATTTAACTTTTTTTGTCTTCTGATGTGTTTCCCTTAGGATGTGAGACACTGAACTGTAGCTACATTCTGCTGCCAGGCTGCAGTTTTCACATTAACGCTTAATGAAAGTGACTTCTGAACACCCCTGCCTGGGAGGCACTGGGGATTTCCCATCAAACCAAGGGTCTTTCTCACAATTTCTGCAGCTACCGTGTGTTTTTAATTCCCCTGCAGCAAGCCGAGTCTGTCAGTTCATTTTTTTTTACATAAGTTAGCCAGACTCTGTGATGTGCTATTCTTCATATTTGCAAAACTCCTGTTGCTTGCCATGTCAACCTTATTTCAGAAATATGGGCTCAGTATTCATTAGTATTTCTTGCGGCACTTACCTTTCAGTCTTTGATAATAGCATACAGTAAGCCATATTAAAATTCATTTTATTGCATTGTAAATTGGATATACAGTATTTTTACAGTGTTTCCTAAAGTGACTTGCATTTTGGAGTGAACTGTAGTACACCTGAATTGCTGAAATAATCAGAGAGAGATACTGTGTATCTGTGTGATACTGCTATCTACAGAAAAGCGTACTCTCCCAGAACTGAGAAGAAGGACCCAAACTGTCAAGTGGAAATTGACTAAGCTACACTTACTTCTGAAGGCCACAATAATTTGGAAGACCTTGTTAATTTTTCCCTCTATTAAAAAAACATTGGAAAACATTACCAGTTATTTAGCTTCCTTTAGCAAACCCCTTTTCCCCACTAGTGTTTCAAACTTCATAGTTCCTTGCACCAGTTTCAACACCTATGTCAGGACAGATAGGTCTCTCTCTGATGAATTCCCAGGATTTGGTCTTCAAGCCAAGGAAACCATGGACAGCTAAAGCCTACTCAATCTTAGCGGTGCTCATATGTGGTGCTTATACTGTAACTAATGACATAGGCTTAAGCCAGTGAAGTCTGGGCTGTAAGGATGAATATAAACTCCATGGGAGTGCCTTTATGTACAGTATTGAGCAAAGCCATTTTATTTCAGCTATAAACAGAAGAGATTCTAAATACTTTAAATGTGTTAGAATGACAATAATGGGTTTGTAATAACAAGCTGTAAATCAGATCATTTCTAGGTTTTACAAATTAAAGTGCCACTTTAATGGTGCGTTTGAAATTGTTTTTATCATCCTGTCACAAGATCTGTGCTTTTGAGTAGAGTCATTTCAGGTGTCAGTGAACAACATTGTCAATAACTGACTTACTATACAGTACGGAGAAACAAGCAACAAATGTAAAATGTAAATTATATTATGCTCTAGGCATGTTTTCCACATAATGAAGTAATTGTCTTATCTTGGTTGTGGATGTCCTGATTGATAATTAGGTAATGTAGTGAGATCTGTTTAGTTCATTTTAGAAAACACCACAGTTTACTGGGTTTATCTACAGTATACTGCATCAGTAGCTTTTAACAGATCAAATGGAGCCATTTTCCTACCCCCAAAAATCAAGACAAGGCAGCTAGGAGCAAAGTTTGTTAATGGAGAACAGAAGCAGAACAATGTGAGTCAGTACGAAAGAGCAGTGCTGAACAGTAACCCTGGTACCTGGCCTGGAATAGTCTCCTGAGACAGAAAACAACTGTAGTTGTCTTCTAAAACTCAGGAGTCAAGCTGATCCCTTTGGTCAGTTGAAACTGCATCCAGCCCCCCACCATACAACATGCATACGTATCGATTTGAATCCAATTTCGTTTACTATGCTATCTCTATGCTGCTCCTTGTCCTTCACTAAGCATACATTGTAACTGAAGATGCCCCAGTGCCCAGTGGTCTTAAGACTGACATAATGGGTGAAATACAGGTATTGTTAAATGGTAGATTGCATGCAATGTGTCTGGTGGTAGTTTCATTTTGACTTTTAAGCTAAAATGAGAGCCTTCAGTAAGGCCAAGGATATCTGCTTTTGAATTTGTCTAGAATTTTTATATATGTATATATGAATTCAAAACTTGGCATTAGTTTTAGTTTTCGACTTTTCAAAAATATTTTGGTCTTACTTTATCACCACTGGAATCAGAATGTCTGTTAATGCAAATGAAAATTTTACAACTTCTTAGGTAAAATCTTAAATCCAAGGTGGGAAGGTCTGCTGTTGTTGAACATGTTTGGTCAGGTGAATGAGTGCCAGACATTTACCAAATTTTCAATGGTGGGGGCAGTGTGTTTGTTTAAGACATATTTTACCCTTTCCCCATTCAGTATTGTGAAGCTAACCTGTTTGTGTGAAATAATGGATGTACTGGCTACAGAAGTGTTTTAAAATTAATTTCTGTATTGAATTTCCTTTGTGTGACAATTTTCTGGAACCAAATTGTGTGCACTTGCTCATCTCCAAATCTCATTTGAGAGATTGTAAATGTGGTGTAATAATGGCTGGCAGCATTTGATTTGCTTTGATTATGCCCCAAACCGAGATCTTTTTCTGATGCCCCCAGCAGGAAGCTAGTGGTGGGTGGCTAATGACATAAAAGCTACAACAATTATCGATTTCACTGTATACCCCTTTATCTGCAATTATTTACACAAACTAAAAAGAATAACACAAAACAAATTAGAAAAGCCTGATGATAATGTTGTGACAGTGTTAGATTTTAGATATGTCTGATCTGATTTGTGAATAGAAAACAAAAACAATATAGCTAATTGAGTAGAATACACAGTTAGATTTAAAATCACTTTTCCTCATCTGAGAAAGCATCTTTTTTCTCTACAACCTTATTATGATTTTGTCAAAACACATGTGGATAAAGTGAACTTTGAATCAGAGATCAACTCATTTTTAGCTCAACAGGCAGAGCTCTGGCCTAGTTGATGTGATGGGTTAGCTCTGGGGGGGTATGAAGTTCTTCAAGCAGCATTTTCATGAGAGAGTATTGTTCATTGAAGAATACGTACAGTATGTGGAAGTAGGCACAGGTGTGTAGGTACTCAGCGGGTGTATGAAAGAACGTTCAGGTAGGAAGAATGCCTGCGAGAAAGAACTCGGAGGTGCTATGATAAAGACAAATACTGTATATTCTGAATTGGTGCTGATGGAGGGAGACACTGCCGGAGAAGTAGGAACTGCTGAGTGCTGGGCCATCTGATGGAAGGAGTAGTTGCCTTGGAAGAAGGTGCAGTCATATGGTTGCAGGAGGAAAGCAGTACCTGAAAGCAAAGGAGTGTCCTGGTCCTAAACCAGCAGTGACAGAGGGAGGAATGAGGAATTTCTGCTTCAGCTCTTTCAATAGCTGAAAGATTTCTCAAAACTGGAGGGTGTTGGAGGTTTCAAGTCTTTTGACACCCAGAAGATGACCAAAGGGAAAGCAATGTGCAGCCCTGACGCATGAAACTGCTTGGAGATAAAGAAAGGTGACAGCCAGGGTGCACTCCAGAGAGCCCAAAGTTCTCGAAGTTCTCTGGAGCTCGGAAACAGACAGATGCTGGAAGATAGACTGTGGAAAAGCAAGCCTTGTCTCGGTACAAAACTGAGAGGGATTTGGAGTGCGAAATGAAACCACCTCTCCACTGCAATAGAGGAGGCTGGGATGGCAGAGCAGGAGAAAGTCTCCTGGAATAATGAAGCCCCAAGACCATGCAGAAACTTTGAGCTGCAGGTGGTGGGTGAAAAGTGAAAGACGCATTGTGAAATGCTGACAGTCAGGACCCAGCTTCAGTATGGTAGCAACTAGATAAGAAACCAATTACTACTGTATATAGCCTTGGGTTTTATAGATTTCACTGCCCTTATTCCTTTTTAGGACACCCAGCCACAGAGAATAATTCTTTCTTCCTCAAGTATTGCACGTGCTGATTGGCTGATTGATCAGTTTACTGCAATTTGCACCATACTAAGGGGAGGCACCACAAAGTCTGAACCTGGCTCATGCTTTTCCAGCGTACTCTATAGTACCAGGATAATTAGATATTCTTTCCAGCACACGGCTGTGCAATTAAGATCTTTTTTTTATGCTCAAGTGTTCACTGGCCAAGTAATAAACAGAAAATAATGATTGGTCTAATAATTATAGACTAGCAAAATGTGAAACAGGAAATAGGCCTTCAGCATGACGGTAAGGATGTCTTAAAAAATAAATTTGCAAAGCAATTTGTACTCCCACACCTGTTCCCATGTTGCTGCTAGAAGTGATACATGTTGTGAGAGGAGCAGCTGCAGCTGAATTAACAGCAAATCAAAGCTGTCGGCAGCGCTGTAAAAAAAAGAATAATGGTTAATTTAAAAGTTTGCAAAGTGTAAGACTTTTTTGGAACAGAGATTACAGAGAATTAATTAAGAACATGAGTACAAAAGTGAGAATATGCCACATAACGTATTTTTTTCTAATCGAATTTCAGCAGTCTTCGACCCTATTATTAGAAATGCAGATTCATAGAATTTAGGACTAGAGCGGACATTACAAGATTGTGGTGATCAAAAGGACTCATTTACAACGAGCAGTGGGGTGGGATATTTTACAGTAGCTCAAGAAGGACAGATGAAAACAGCATGTGTCCAGATTTGCTCCATACTATTCGGAGCCACCTTCTCAGCACTTGAAATTGAAATGATATTTTAACACGTGAAAATGCATGAAAAAATAGAAGAATACAAGCAAGTACAGTAGTAAAATGGTAATAAAAAGCAGGGCTCCTTATGTTTGCTGCTGAGTCTGAGAAACTAGTGATCAATAAACCCTCTAGATAAGGTGTTGTGTTATGTATGCTGAGGTCATCAGAATCACTTTAGCCTAAGAATCCGTTTTCATGACAACTGTAAGGAAATAGGGTTTTCTTTTACTCTGTGTGCTAAGACCACAGTGGGGCTATGTAATTGGCAGCTATTTGTAATCTCACTTTTAAATTCAATTTCCACTAGAGTTCCTTCATGTTGTTTTGTTATGCTGACAGCAAGCCATTTCTCCTTCTGGATCAGAGCTCCCTTGCCTTGTCCTCCTAGTGGTAATATATTTATGTCAGTTCCTGTACAGTTCAGGTAGAGAAACACATAAATTACTCTTGGTAAAATATACTACTCATGATTATGATTTTATCAGAAAACGAGGTGATTACCCTTTAATATTAGCATCAGGGGTTGAGGTTATTTATTCCAGTTGAAGAATCCTGAAATAGGGAACAGAAGCTGAATATGAATTCTGTTTGAGGGGCTTTTGTGTTTTCTTCTGTGATAATCATATTTCATTGTACATCATAGAAAATTTACATGTCGTAGGGGATAGCATAAAATAAAGCATAACAAGATACAAAATGGGCTTGGTAACCTTTTACCTTTCACCAAACTTGTGTGTACATTGTTTTTATGTTCTAGGTGCTGGTCCTTTGATGGATAAAAATTGCTTTAATAAATCTGCGAACTACTGTATAATACAAATCTATGTTTTCTCCCACTATGTATAAGGTACATTAATCCTACAGTTCTGTATTTATCTTCCACATGTACTGTACAGTACATTGCCCCTGGACATCACACAAAGTTTGATCCTATGCTCTCTAAAAGATGCTTGTCTTGTTATTTATTATTTTTGTGGACAAACTATAAGCATCCAGGCAGTTGGCTGGAGCAGTAGATAATTATCCTTTTCAAGGTAACTGCAATGACTTCAGGTTTTTGAATTCATTTTGTTACCATGAACAGTACACCTTAACAAGTACACTTTGTAGTATCACGTGAGCCATGTATCCAGATATCAACTGGCCATATTACTGTGTCACATGCTGCCCTTACCGAGCATGAAACACAAGGACAAATACATATTGCTAAGGGTGACAGTTGTCTTCATGGCTCTCCAAAAGAAGAGACCTTTGAATGCAGTTTCTCAGTAGCTTTAAAATAGCTGTGGTAATTCTACCAATATCATTATATAAAACCTTGATTCAATAAGAACAGCTTAGACTATCAATACTGTACATGAGTGTTTTCAGGATAGTGTGGTATTTGCACTGCCACTCATACAGATTGATTTTAGAGAAACAAAATCTTTATGTGTTTGTGTTGGTAATACTTTAAAGAATGAAAAATAGAAAAATGCATTCATGGTGTGAATAATGGTATTTGTGAACAATTTAAGCCCAGTACAGTATCATTTACTGAATACATGAAATACAGTTTATTATGAAAGAACATTTGTTCTCATTTTAAAGAGCCTTTGTCCAGACTCTTGAAACGGCATGGTCTTAACAGCACTTGGTCAAGGCTGGGATTACAGATAATGAGATAATAAAATGAAATATAAGGTTGGAATTCACAAGCTAGGAAGAAAACAAAGAAAGGAAAAAGAACACAAAATTAAACTTTACATTTAAGAGGGAAATATGTTATACAATCCAGGAACACCCAAAAGAAAAGTACTTGCTGATTTAAAAAAAATCTATTATAAGAAAATACAGATTGGCATTTGACTGGAAATAAATAATATACAGTGCCTATAGAAAGTCTGAGCACCCTTTCCAAAGTAACACATTTTGTGGCCTATCATCCTGAAATCAAGACACATTAAATCAACATTTATTTTACCTTCATTTACACATTGTGTGGTATAAACATTATTATATTTGACATTACACACTTTTATTTAGCTTCCACATTATCAGCCCCTATGGATGATGGCAGTTCACACCTTCCTTTGAAACATGCCTGTCAGCAATCTTTTCCAATTTACATGCTGAAAGTCCCCCAGGGTCCTACCAGAAAGTTAGCAGCAAGGAATTATGCAGCATTCATTGAGAAGTGCAAGCTCACAGGCACCTGCCAATTCACAGATGCCTGTTGAGTGGGAAATTCAGGATACTGTGTCTTAAGCTGACTGTGACATTTGAACGTTTTTGCACAGCAATTTAAATAATCCTCACTGTCACTGCCAGTCGTTGCCATAGGCCATAATCAAACAGTGCAGTATTATTATTTTATAGACAAGATATTGCCAGTGATCAAAATCCTGTATTGGTTGAGCTATTACTTATTGCCACCTGCAACATTTTGTTTTGATCCACATGTAACAGTACTGTATACTGTATTTCACATTGGTACTGTTGTGTCAAACAAATGATAGCAATTCAGGTGTCTGTGTAGCAGAAGTCTTCTTTATTGCATATGCATATGGGAGCCTAGCTCTTGCAGGCCAGACTCAAAGAAGTATTACAAAGAGTGGTCTTTTTATACAGTAAAGTTGTTAAAACTTGTCCATAAAAGGGATTTGACATTGGCTGTGCACGTGAAAAGCAGTCAAGCAAGTTCCTCATTGTTTTTGTAACTCTGCCAGGAACATATGGCCGTTATGCCTTGTAACATCACATACGTTGACAATTCAGCATACAGTACTGTATATAGACAAAAGCAGAACTACATACTTTCACAACCATTGGAGTGGAAAGTTTCAAGACACAAGTGTTTAAGATATAAAGACTTATCAGACAAGGAATTAAGAATAATTCCCTCAGTGCATATCTCTCATTGTTAAAGATATTGTACCTAAACTGCAAAATGAAGTTCAAATGTAAAAAGTAATTTTATTCACAATGCTCAGAAAAAATGAATGGCCATCATTTTCAAATAAAGCATCTACTGTGTTTATGGAGGTGTATTAATGGGTAATATTAAGATTAATAAACTATTTAATTTGACATATTAACATTGCACGTTGCAGAAATATTAACTTTGCACTATGGTGGAGGTATTGGTCTTCTTTTGCTTTCCCCAAACACTCCACAAAAATCTGTTTGTTCCAAGACATGCAAGAAAAATGAGGAAAATGTGATAGAATTGTCCATAAAAAAATATACAGTATATATATATGGCTTGCTAATCAGCAGAGTTTGTGTGAGTTGCAGAGGTTTTTATAGGAAGTGACAGAAAAATATATCTGGGGACTTTCTGTGTGGTCTGTCACATTTTCTCCTAGCAGCAAGATTTAAATTGTTGAGAAGCACTATAAATGGATGACACAACATTAATCCAGAGACAGTGCATTTGGATTTCAGCACCCTTTGATGGTTGAGCAAGTAGATCTCTTGCAGTGTAACAATTCAGGTTTTGTTGTTACTGTATATGTAACTAGTAACATTCTGACATGGAAGCTCTGGTATTGTTACAGAAATGAGAAAAGAAATACTTCACATTTCAAAGATAAAATTCAAAATAATGCTGAGAAAAAGCTACAAGTGTAAAGCCTGATATTTACCACAAATGTTGAATCAGCTGAGTACTTTAAGAAGCAAGCAAGTCACAATTTTAACTGTTTTGTACTGCTAAGCGAAATGAAGTATACCACACACAACATTACAGTGTCGACAGCATACTTCTATTTGGAATCCATTGCAAAATGGTACACCTTGCTAAGGAAGACTTTCAAGATTATTTTCTGTTTGGCATTTTTCCTATGAATTTAAAACAGCTGCATCAAAGGTTAATTAATTCATGTGTGCTGTACTTGAACATCGCATTTCAGCTGTACTCTTTTCATGCTCTTTTCATGGTGTAGGATGAAAAGTGTAATGGTATCATTCACCTTCAGTTCAATGATGTGACCTTCTTCTCCTAGGACAATCAGGTTATGGTTGTAGGGTACAAGTTATGATCAAATCTGCAGATAGAAATTGGAAGTTCTCTTTTGTTTAGATCTACAATATCATGACAACATTTCAATAGATACAGTAATAAATCAGCGCACCATGATGGTCACCAGATGATGAATACTGCATTCAACAGTTATTCATAGTACATTTTATAAGGGAGTCAATTCCCCTTAATTATATCAGTTTTTTTTCATTTTATTTATAACATTTGCTTTGATTTGTGCACATTTAAATTACTGCAGTACACGGCACATTTGAATTTTCTACTTTGTTGTTGCTGCTTTTCCCATGCTCCCTTGAAGCACATGGATTTATTCATTGATCTACTGTATATGCACCTGTTTATAAAAGCACACTATTTTAGTCAATGGCCCTGTGTGTTTTTCTATCTGTGTGTTCTCAGGTGAGAGAAATAGACAACAGGGAAAGGAACTGGAAAAGTGTAGTTATGGGAACAGGTTCACTTTCTTTTTTACTAAATGTTGCTAAAGTTGCTACTGTAGATTGTGTTG
The DNA here is from genome assembly GCF_055471065.1 of Atractosteus spatula. Classification (NCBI taxonomy): domain Eukaryota; kingdom Metazoa; phylum Chordata; class Actinopteri; order Semionotiformes; family Lepisosteidae; genus Atractosteus; species Atractosteus spatula. The sequence goes on along the minus strand of NC_142711.1, from coordinate 55,396,935 downwards.
TTCTTACTCTTGTTAGCTGATGTCATTGATTAAACTCATGCAGTAATAGAAACAAATCGGTATCTGTAAATGAAAATACAAATATGTATGCATAATGCTTAGTTTCTGCACTCTGTTATGTCTGAGGTGCCATACTTTTGAAAAAAAAATGGATATTAATTTCACAGTGGAAGAAGATCACTGTCAAAAGTACTTTTATAAATAGTAATACTTTTTGTAATCTACAGTAACTAGACTTTATTCTTTTAAAATACCTTCCAAGGGAACTTAGGTCAGATGCACTACTGATATAATGTAGTGTGTGTCCTTTTCTAAGAAAAGGCTGGGTTACTTTCAGTCTGTACCTGACTTCCAAAATCAGCCGTTGCCATTTGTCACAAACATGACAGTACACATAATACTACATTAAAATCAGTTATTGGCACTTGGGCTCAGTAGGTAGAGAGGGCAACATATTAAGGTTTGTAACCCAATAAAGGTGCTTTCAATTTCTATATCCTATATTGCAGAAAGGCTGATTTATGAGATTGCCTTTGGGGGGACAGAAATCTGACATTATGTGAAATTGAGAATTTTGTCCTTTGTTCATTTTGTGTTGTCAAATATTTACATGATAAAATTATATTTTAGGGTAATCTAAGTATAGCATGCTTTGAAACTGAAAAATAGAATGTGTAAGAATGTACTGTATAGTCTTACCTGAGTATGTACAGTAGGGTACAGCATTTTTTCCTCTTTTATACCAGTGAACTTTATTAATCCACAATTGTTGACCAAATGTCATATTATGTTGTTTAAATGATAAGTAATCTTGCCTATTTGCTATTTAGTACATTGATCATTTACGTGACTACAGTATTTTACTCCCTCAGACAGCACCAGAGTACACATATCAGAAAATAAATGACATTTGCCTTCTGATCACATCAGTTTTCCATAAGAGCAGAAGTGCTTTCTGCAAAATCTACCAGACTAATCCTATTAGTACAATGGTCTCTCTAACATAGATCTGATATCAATCGGAACATTCCCATTTACTGCTTTTTGTAACCAGTCGATAATCAACATTGAAAGCATTCATCAAAAAGTTACCAATTTATCAGAAACAATGAAGCATTGAAGATTTTTTTTCCTTTCTCAGTACATGAGCTTTTTAAAATTAACCCTTTAAAACTCTGGAGCCCTTGCCACCTCCTATTTCCTTGATTTTCCATTTACTATGTACAGTATTGAGGCCAAAATGTTTTTTTACACAGTTTTAATACTCTCATCACTAAGTATGTGGATAAAATGGGTCTCTACTCTTGGCAAGAGAGACGACAAGTTGAGGTTTTCACTGCAGTTCTTTGTCAGATGATTTGGCAGGGACAAGTGTGGGATGTGTCACTGTGTGAATCAGACTCCTGTTCACAGTTTATCTATCACAAAAAGAACCTTCAGAAGTACTCATTCCAGGACAGGTTTGTACTGATTTTATTTCTACAGTACCTGCTTGCCTTTATCTGCAGTTGTTGTTAACAGAAGGTGACATCAACATCAAGGATGAATAATATGGGGGGAATTCTCTAAAAGCAATTATCAGAAGAATCAGCTACAAGTACTGTATATGCTGTCACTCCAGATACAGTATTTGGAAATGAATAGACTACCAGAATAGTAATAGACTACTAGAATAATCCAATTTTACGTATAGTTAAAACTAAATTCAAAGATTAATTTAAAAACCTCAAAGTTACATATTGTAGTTTTTTGTTGTTACAAAATGTTTGTACAGGATTTTTTTAAGGCAGGATCATTTCCCATTATTAGCTAATCTAAATTGTGTATAATGTGTATATATACGTACAGTAGTAATACAGTATGCATTATAGTATGGAGGCATGCTGGCGCAGTGTTAAGCACCACTGCCTCTCAGCGCTGGTGTACTCCTGTTTTCTCTCTCAGTTCAAAGATTGTGGTAAGTTAATTGGCTTCTGGGAAATTTGACCCTGGTGTGAGTGTATGCATCTTTGTCTGTCTGGTTCGCAATAGACCGTTGTGCTGTCCAGGGTGTATCCTGCCTTGCACCTGTTGCTTTTAAGATTAGGCTTGGGCTCATCTGCTACCTTGAATTGGAAGAAGCTGTTAGAAACTGGATTGATGGATGGATGAATGATGGTAATATTCATCCGTAAGGAAAAAAAAAATGAAGCAGCTCTTTTCAACATTGGCAGCTGATGATTCACTCTGTGGTAAAAGCTGATGGCTGAGATACTAAGGCATGTGTGAGAATTTCATGATAAGGCTTGCAAAATGGCTCAGGTTCTGAATACTGTAGGTTACAGCACATAACAGACAATACAAATTTCAAAGACGGATGGAGATCAGAGCCAGCAAAATATACTGTATATGGCTGGCATGTCTTTCTTGTAGTGAGAATTCATTAGACTTGATAAAAAAAAATGTAAATATATTTAAAATATATTCTGTCTTTGGGTCCAAGTCCACATTTAGATTTTTCTGCAAAATTTGGATAATTAAAATTAAAATATTATAGCAATATCATCAGCCTTGACATTTTAGGATAGGTTATGAATCCAGGTTTTCTTTTCTAAACTTATTTTCTGTCCCAGATGTTTACTGGTAAAATTTAACTGTCAAAGTCAGATATATTTGTTGAGAATATTTATATTAAATTATCTACCATTTATTGACAAAATGTGTAATTTATTTAGCTGATAACGAAGCTCACATTTAGATGTTTGAATGGGGTATTAAACTGTAAAAAAAATACAACAACACTGTAAACTATGAAATCACCTTTAATTTGAGATGGAATTTTTGTTTACCTTCACCCTAACTGGCATCATCTGTGGTAAACGGTAAGAAAAGAATAACTGTTTAGATTTACCTTTTGGTTCTGACAATGAATGGTATGGATGTTTCTTTGTAAGCAAACCTAATGTCATACACTGGGATCCTGAACAATTCTAAATGCAACTATCCGGTTCTTTAAACTAAATTACAGTACCTAAAAAATAGCATTGCAAACATGGCTAAAATTCATTTTCGCCCTGGTGTGAGTGTGTGTGTGTCTGTGTGTGCCGTGCAGTGAACTGGCATTGTGTCCAGAGTGTATCCCACCTTGTGCCCATTGTTTCCTGGGATAGGTCTTGGCTCCCCTGCAGCCCTGAATCGGAGGGATGGAAAATAATACATTGGTCCTTTTTGCTCTGAAATGAATGACAAATGTAATTTACAGCTGGATTCTATTTAGCAGCTCAGGATATGCAGTACAGTGAATACAGTACAGTAGGTATACAGTATGACTTCATAAAATGTGGAGTTTCCAAGTCCTTTGAATTCTTACAAATAAAAATGTATTGTTTCTCTATTGTATTATCCTGTACTTATAAAATTGAATTAAAGTACAATTTGATAATCTGTGCTTTCAGGCAATACAGGGAGTTATCTAGATAGGATTTGGTAAGTGTCATTGTCAACTCTCAAGTTACATTTGTTTTCTGAAAACAATATAGAAATATAGTTGTGTTTGTTGCTGATGCAAGCCGTTTTTCCTTTTGACCTGGTTCTTTAATCCCGATTATATCTGTGCTCTTTCTTTACCCCTTTTTGTTTTCCCAGTACAGTTTGAACTGGGTACTTAAGAAACCCATTACAAAAGTAATTTCTTGAGAATGACCCTAATTATATGCCAAGGTAATTTAAGATAATTAATTTCAGGCATTTGATCAGTGATTTGTAACCCAAGGAATCAGGTCAGCTCAAAGTAAGTCTATCATTTTCTCTGTAGTATTTGGAGAAGCCTAGCAGTGCCTAAAGTACCACATAGCAAAACGCTTGGTGATTTTAGAGCTTAAAATACTAATTTCCCATGGTAGACGGTGACTCACACAATCTTACTCAGACAGCCAATAAACATTTAGTCAGACTGTGAGTTGGCCAGCATCTGCTGCTAACTGTTCCAAGGTGATACAGAGCTCCCCATAAAAGGTGGAGGAACAATATCATTGCAGGTTCTGGGCTATTAGACTATTATAGACAAAAAGGTTGCAGTACTGTAGGTTGTATCAGTCTCATTGTTTTTTGCAAAGAGCTGGACTTGGGTTATGTTGAAATATCTACCAATACTGTTACCTTTTTTTGATACCACACAGTATCAAAATGTGAAATTGTAAATTAGAGACTTATTTTGCTTTCTGATGCAGTACATCTGCCGAGACATTGGTCTGTCAATCATGTACGCCTGACTTAAGTGTATTAATTTCAAAATAAAAGTTCACAGTGGTTAATTTTCTTGGCATTTTCTCTGCCTTGCTCCCACAAAACCATTACATTAGCCGTCATAGCAAAGTCAGCTTTCCTTTCAGCTCTTAGGGGATAGAACAGATTTTGATGAGGAAACGAAATGTCATTTCCTCTGGGATAAGAGTGTTTTCCAAGCGTACAAGTGCAATACATCCAAATTCCTAACGTCAGAAAGAAGAGCGAGTAGGTTTTAAAATTCTGTATTGCAATTGCAATCATTTGACCTTAACCCTGCTGTAGTGTTGAGCTGGGCTTCTAAGGAGATTAAAAGAAAGGCAGCAAAAATACTACATGCTCTCGCAAATAATTAGGGATGAAATGGCAAAAAAACTGTCACTGAGTACATAAAGTGGAAAATCGTAGAGTACACTGATTGGTGTAATTGCTATGTTTTGATGATTTGATGTTTTCATAGATCATGTAACTTCAAGTATACTCCAGGGGGCACATTATAAAACACCATAGTTGTTATTAAAATAATGTCCTATCTTGTATTTTCTTTCAAAAATACACTGGTGTTCCAGAGAATTAACATTTTCATTAATTTATTTTTTTCTTTGCTGTTAAAATTCTGTAAACCTGGTGATTGATAGGAAACCCTTTCTTTAGTAACCTTTAAACATATTGTATTTGGAATCTGTAAACTATGAAGTTTGTTTGGTAAGTTACATTATCTAACCAGCAAAATCAAGGATAAATCAAGTGGATTGATGTAAGAGGTGAGTAAATATTTCACAGAGATGTTATCAAGTGTTATTTGGAGATTACAGCACTAAAAACAGTATCTGTGTGCTACTGTCGTTATTTCCATATGTTGTCAGTCCACACAAGAAGTACAGTACATTGAACTCATTCACTATACCTTATAATATGTCATGATATTCTTAACAGCCTTATTAAACTTTTAAACATACAGAATGCCCTATAAACCTTTTTCCACATACAGTAATACTTTTGTACCTTTACATTTAATACATTTATATTGTACTTAGAGCTCATCAGCTTCCTACATTTCATTTTCATTATTTTTCATTGTTTTTTAATCCTGTATTTGCAAAGCAGCACAATTAGCATTGTTGCCTTGAAGCCCTGTGGCCCTGTTTCGGAACTGTGTGTGGAGGTTTTTGTGTTTTCCCCCTGTTCACATGGCTGTTTTCTGAGCGTTCCAGTTTTTTTCCATTCTGGGGTGAGTGTGTACGTGTCTATGTCTGTGTGTGCCTTGCAATGAACTGGATTCCCATCCAAGGTGTACCCTGCCTTGTTAATTGCTGTCGTATTCTTTTTAATTCACCGAATCGGAGTTGGTTACGTTTAAGTTGTGAGACAGTTGCTGAATAAAAATCAACGTTTAACATGGTATGGAGTAATCTGGGCTTCATTCCTAGTAAATGCTCAGTACAATGTATTTAACTGACCTTCCCAGTTGATGACATGGGGATTAAATTATTGTGCACCTTCAGCAGATATACCCTTTGTCATCACCGGACAAGAAGACTTCATTCCATGCATTGTATGTTGGGAATACTATTCAGATCGATTTGTATTGTAAATAGCCATTTATCCTTCTGTATCATTTAGCCAGTACAGTCCAGTAAACAAGGAGGGGACACATATAATTTCTTTGGACCACCTACTTAGTGGCTTCTCTAAGTTTCAAACATTATTCAATTTGCAAAGACCAAGGTTAGATTGGAGGGTTGTTCACCCCCTTACAATGATTTCTCATTTTGCTGAATTATAACTTTAATATAACTATAATAAATTATAATTATAATATTAACATGCATACCAGTCTGTTTGAAGTCAATATTTTTAATCAAAACCCTAATGAGTTAAAACATGTTAAAACTGAATTCGTTTTTTGGTGAAATAAATATAATAAAAACTGCAAAGATAAGGTATTCTGGGGTGAATATTTTTTATATATACAGTATCAGTAGTAGGGTTAGATACAACGTAAATTCTTTTATCATCCTCCACGGCAGAAAAAAATCACTGTGAGTTCTACAAGTGTACAAATTGTGTTCTTTTTTTTTGGGGGGATGAGCTATAACACATACTGTATTTCTATGCATGGAAGAAACCATAAGTACATTATGGGCCAAAAGGCATTTTAACAAAATAAGTTTTATTTCCATGAGAATTAATCTCATAGATGCAATTATCTGTAAAGAAAAAAAATGGTTCTCACAATTTGATGTCAGTTTTAGAGAACACACTGCCCTGTACAGGTCTTTGTTGTATAAAAACCAGCATTCTGTTTCTAGCTTGCTGTAAGATTGACCTGTATTGTTAATAGCAGTTTGTGCGATCATTTGTTTGGCTGGAATTTTGAGATTGTGCCTTCATATTGCTCTCTCACTTGAATGTGTGAGGGTAACAAACAATGTGATTTGCTCGGTCGTTTTTCTTTACTGACACTAAGAGTCATGTTTGTTCGGTATTTTACATGACCGTCAAGATTTTAGCCTTACCTTTTTATTACAGTATATAAGTCAAGAAAAGAAAGGATTTCAGGTAAAATGACATGATTGAAATGAATAAAACAATCTTTACTCCAGGACTGTAAATCAGTCCTAAGTCAAGTGTCTGCATAAAGACTTTTCAACCTACTTCCTAGCTGTCATTTTGACTTTTACACTTTTTAAATAAAATAATAATAGTGAATTCTGCATCTGTCAGGCTAGTCTTTGACTCCCCAAGACCCTCTAAGAATAAAGTAGTGAGTGAAAATAGATGAAAGGGTTAGGGGTAGTTTGCATTGATGGCTGCCTTTCACTTCTGAGATTGCACTTTGTCATAGTTCAAATCCTAGTGATGGGGTTGCACAGGTTCTTAGCTTTTTTTTCATACGTGTTTGGATTTTCAGAAAATATTACTCCTCTGGCTGATACTAAGGTCTTAGGTAATGTTGCAGAAATTCTTTAGACTTGTCCTATATGACCTGTTCACACTCAGACTTGGAGACTTGGAGCTTTTGCTTTATTTCTTACTTTTATACTTCATTTCTTTACATGCAGTTTACCTAAAGGCATACTGTCATTGCTGTTATTAACTGGTTGTAAAGGCCTTATAAGATTATGATAAATGGGTCATACAGTATGATGCAAATGTATCCTCTCAGCATACTTCCATACTCTGTGCCTAAATTTTTTAATGATTACTGTGTCTCAGAATTTGCATTTGTGTACATACTGTATGTAGTATGTGGTGATATGGGTAGAAGAGCAGCTAAAATTTGGATTTGTGTTTAACACCTCGTCACAGGCAACCATTGTATTCAAAGGTGTAGTTTAAATTCTCTTCTGAGATAAATCATTTGTGAATACAGTGGATGTACTGTAGATTATTGTTCAAAACTCTGTTCTTTTCATTTTCTTAAAATAATCTCCTTTAAAATTTCAATCATACATAATTACCAGTTCTAAGTGTTACCTTTCTTAAGTGATCTGTTGTTGTTTGTAAGATCAATTAAAAACTATTTTTGTACTTCATAAAAAATAGAAAAAGATTTAATCTTTGAATATGCAATGTTCGAAGTTCAATCCATACCTAAATCAAAGCAATAGCTTTTCGGCTCTTTATGCTGTATACAATCTGCAAAGCGCTATGTTTTATTGGTGTCGTTTTCCTCCATGTTTACATGCTGTAAAGCAAAATAATTGGTAGAGTTGCATATTCATCTCACTGCCACTGAATCTGCTCTGTCAATTCCTTCTGATAAATATCTTGAGGCTATAATATAGCAACTGGGAAACAGCTGAGATGCACCGTTCTTGTCAGTGGTAAACAGATCAATAAACTCCAGCTGCGTGTAAATGATTTACCAGCACATGGCAGAAATATACAGTACATTGGCTGTTCTATACCCCTGCTTGATTAATGAATGATACAGTTTCATTGTGTTTGGTGGACATGACTGGAGAGCTAAGTGTATATAGCACTGTTTGATGGCTTTCCAAAATCAAAGGCGCTTCAGAATGCTAGAATGTATTTTGTCCATGTCTGGCAGCTGGGTATTATTGAAACACATTTGCGCTAGATCTAGGTAATATCTTGAGAAACCCATCAGATAACGTGAAGGTACAGTATGGGAGATTGCCTTAGATGGTCAGGTCTGCTAAGCTTTTATGTCAAAGCTGCCAAAATGGCCTACAAGACACTTTGTCTTAAGATCTGCTTGCCCAAGATATGAGGTCAAACACACGTGTTTTCTTCTCAGTAGCTGACAAAATATTTGTTGGAATTTATACCTTTGTGGTATGCAATTCTTGCCATGTGTGTGTCCCAGAGTACCTACTGCACGTGCAAGAAGCTACCCTGTAGCTTGCCTCTTGTTGGGTTTATTTACAGTACCCATGCAACTCTTTCCCTCTGTGTCTGTGGTCTGTCCAGCCTTCCTGTCACATCTCTTGAGTGCGGTACCGCTTCTGCAGCATTATTTGTATCTACTTTGTTCCATATAATGCAAATGTGGCTCTACAAATTCCCACAATTCCCACCGAGTACATTGTAAGAAACTAAAAAGCAAAGTAAGCTCTGTGCAGTAAGCTTTGTACAGTACAGTCGGACCAATTATTATTATATATTCATTCTCTGTCTATTTACTGTCATGAAGTGGTCAAAGACGCGTCATCAAGAGCAATTAAAAATGAAGCTCTTGCACATCACAGGCTGTAATTAGATCTTCATTCTGTGTTGAAGTCTGTCTTATCGTATGTCTTCAAGCCCTTTGTGACTAATGGTGTTAACCAAGGTTAGAGCTTTGATGCACTCTTCCCTTTGCCACATATATTTACATTTGGTGACTTTGGTTTTGTAAGCAATTCCAAGTGGAACAAAACAAATCAGAAAGAAAAACTTTGGCAAAAATGAAGCAACAGAGGTGCCATCAGAAATCAGACTTAAGTCCTCAGGGGGTCAACAAAGACCTCTGCTTAATGTTTAGGTTGGGCCTTCTAGTCCAGTGACTGGGACTTTGTCATCAAGCTGATGTCATCAGGTTTTCCCACATCTATCTCCTAGGGTAAGATGGAGTGGATGTTGACTAGTATTACTTTAACTCACCACTTAGCAGCAGCCACTTTAACTTGCCAGACACCTGTGAACAAATCTTGATCTATAAAAACCTCAAAACTAAAACAACTGTAGAAAAGTAACACTGTAGTGGTTTGATAGTTTTAGTTTCTGAGGGATATTTGCATTTTCTACCAATTTGCCAATATCAGCAAAAAGCAAGGCTTAAAACTGCTTAAAAGTCGCAATCGGCCATTAAAATATTAATTGGTAGGATAATGTGAAATTGAATCTCAAACATCTGTTAGGAACTCTTTTACTGTACCTTGGCAAATTGCTTTGTTAATGAACTTTTGTATTTATTATTTATGAAAGTATAAAGGAATATATTTTAAAAAGTCTAGTACATGTGGAATTTTCTGACCTTTGTCTTTAAAAATCGATATAAGGGTAATATTCTTTAAAAATGTTCCACATGTTAGAAGAGCCAAGACCCAAAAGCCCTTACATTTCTAAGATAAATTTCTTAAGGGTGCAAAGTGCATTAAATAAAGACAGGGCATTGATTACGATTTTGTGTAGTTTTGCATAGGATTCTTTAATAACTCCGTTACAATTAATAAACATAGCAAATAAACAAAGGCAAAATCTTTAATACACATCACTAAAGGACATTGTGCCATTAAGGAAAAGAAAGCATTTCATGTGCTATCTCGCAATTACAAGATAGCGTAATTACTGTACGAGATAGCAATGATCATTTGTATGTATTAACAACCTATTACATTGTGTACAGCACCTTGAAGCACTGATAACTTAGCTGGAACTGTGGGTTTAATTATCGTGACAATGTCTAGCACTGCAGAATGTGCATGGACTTACTTCAAACTGGGGTTTCTTCATCCTTAAATAAAATCGAGCATACTGTGCAATCGATTCCACTGATTTAAACTGTAAGTCAACTAATGACAATTCTAGATAATTGTACTACCACGTACTATGTAATAATCACATAAAATATGCAAGAATGTACTATCTTGTAATTAAGAGATAATATGCTATCTTGTAATAACAAGATAATGTGTTATCTCGTAATAACAAGTCGATTTTCTTGTAATTACAAGATAGTACATGGAATCTTTTTTTCTTTTAAGGAAGTAATGCACTTCCACAGCAAATAGCTTCTAATTTAAAACTTTTGATGTACAGTAGTATACAAATGACTGCAATGTGTCCCAAAATAGAAAGGTAGGAACCTCGGAAATGTTGTATGAATTTTGAGCTTGATTTCAATAAGTAAAGCACAAATAACCTAAGTAATGAAAGCTGTATTATGCATGTCACTGTGCTTTTAATGACATTTTATGGCAATAATTCTGATGTTTTTTACAAGGAAAGTCAAACCTTATATAGTATCTAAAATAGCTTATTTTATAGTTTCTCTTATGGATACTATGGCTGTAGCTGGATTTTGTGCTGTCTTGAGATTATACCTCTGTTCTGACAGTAGAAATCATCAAATTACAATATACAAGCATCATCCATTGATCTGTCGATATTAAATAATATGAATGCTAAATGGTCTGTCAGGGATATTGAATGACAGATGTGCTTTGACTAAAATAAATTTTGGAAGAAAAGTCATGTAATCATTTATTACCTCACTCAAGGCAAAATAAAGAGTTAAGAATGTTACTAAGAAATAATAAAACACCTAAATTTTAAGAAACTGTTTTTAATTGGGAGATTGTAAACCATGTTGGGAAGTTTATTATAACGTGTGAGTAACAGTTTTACACATGAAGAGCTGGATGAGACACTATGTTTGAGGGATAACTAATCTTCAGGTGAAATATCATTAAATTATCATTGGGGAAAAAAAATCATTATCTACCCATTTTATCAGCTTTCCCAACATTACAGCTACATTTCCTGTGCAGGCACTGGTGTACAGATAAAAAGGTCTGAATTCATAACAAAGCCTTTGTTCTTTTTTTCTGTCTGTGTCTTAAATATTGTATTGAACTAAATCCGAAAATCTACACACCCTTTGTGGGAGATTTGTTGGTTACAAAAACATAAAAAAGGAGATTGCCCACCCACTCCCTACTCAAAGATACTACCCAAAATCTACCCACATGCTCACCAAAGATAACAAGTTGAAAAAAAGTGTGGGTGTTGTATGTGGGCGTACTTGTATTTTGTTTGGATAAATTCATGCACCTCAGTCCTGGTGCAGTAAAGTGCATGTCTCCTGGCATTCTAGTTAGTATCTTAAGTTATGCACCTAGCTTGCTGTTTTCCTGCATTTTTAGGTGAGCATTTCACATAAATCTAGTTTTATACTATTTAGTTGTCGGAGTCACATACGTGGCAGAGTTCCAAAAAGAAAAACACTTTTTTTCTTGTCATAGATTGAACTCACCATCAGCGTAGCTTAGACAAACAAGACCAACTGCTGTATCTGTCTATCCTCAATTGAAAATATCTGAGCTCTTATATGTTTATGTAATTCTGAAAAAGGATGGAAGTATGTTTTAAGAAAGTACCTTTAGCATTTTGTGTGCTAAAGCTAGGGGTTGCTGACATCATTACTACTAATAGATAGGAATACTGACTGTAAGCACAGTTATCTTCAAACTAAACTGTATTCAGGAATGCAAGCTTCTCATATCATTAAGTAGAGAATCATTATGTCGATTAGTTCTTTATTTGAATTGTTGGAATATGTTTTGAAGAGTTATATATACATAATTTCCTTATAATATTTATATATAATGAGAAACTCACTGAATACATTTTCCTCACATTTTTTGTGCAATTGAATTTTAAATCTGATTGAATCAATATATTGCAAATACAGTAAATGTCTCACCATACAGTATGTGTATTAATCTGCATTGTAATCATTCCTTAGAAAAGATAGAAGAAACATAATAAAGAAACATACAGTACTTAACATGAAAAAAGCTGTATAATTACAGGTCCTTGATTACATATTCTCATATTCCAATTAGCAAAGTCATTCATAAGACAAAATGTTAAGCGTAAAAGCATTACACATTATGACTGTTGGTTTGTCATAGCCTTAATCTCATCACATCCCCTTTTCATATACAGACCTGGCATTTATATTCTTTATTTGAGTTACAGTTCTCTTTGCTGGTTTGCAGGTGAGCAATCAATGTCAGAATTTGCATTTCTACTATTTGATACCTTTGCTTGTTTCTAAGTCATTAAAATGTCTGCTTCACAAAATATACAATTTGAAATCTGATAAGAAATATAGTAAAATAATTAATTTCAGGTGTAACTCCAGAGCTGCACTAAGAGAATATAGACCACTTGGCATGTTTATCTCTATACATACTGTAGATATTACTGAAACACTGTGTCCTGTACTACAATTAGGAGTATAGATCTCTGTTATCTTAAAACAAAATGGGTAAATTTTCAGTAAAATATCACAATAGATTTTGTTTCTGAATAAGAAGGAAAAAACATTAAGTGAAAAGACATTAGCACAGCGCTGTACTTTTCTTTTTTTAAATTAAAAACAGTTAGCTGACATTCAGGATCCATCTACAGTATCTGCTCAACATGCAGTAAAATTCTTGTTTGTATTGTTTTTTAAAGCACAAGCTGTGCTGCTATTTGGTTTCTGTGCCAAATAGTGAAGGCTTTTCCCTTTTTTCTATTTTACATAAGATGTTAGACACAGCGGATTGGTGCCTTTTCAGATCTGAAGATAACATTTGCTTCAATTCTGCTGTCCTTTGTGGTTTCTGTAGGGTAGACATGGACTTTAAATATTTAATCGATGTAACATTTTTTTTCTTTTAAGGAAATTATGCCAAATATAGTAGCATCTAAAATGATGTTCTCAGGCATACTTGAGTCCTTGCTCTGATGTTTTAAATACTAAATTCAGACGTCATTAGATACTGTATGTGTGATCTCTCAACTATTTGCTTCTAATGATGGTCTCATCACTGAGCCATATTGACATTTAAATCTTTGAATTCTGGAAGGGGTTTTGCACAAAGAGGGACCTTTTCATACTAAAGGTGACTGAATATAAACAGACCTGGACATGGATCTTCTAAATGAAAGAACATCACTTATATTCACAATCTGAAAATCTGTGCAGATCTTCACTGCTACCCATTTTATTAAAGACTGTCTGCTGTTGGACATTCTATATGCATTTAATAATGATAATGTTTCTTTATTAGCCCTATACAATTTCTTGCATTAGGAATTCATCTTTTCACATACCCCAGCTTTTCTCCATGAGACACAGACACACAGACAGAGAGAGAAGCTTGGAGTCAGAGCGCAGGGTCAGCCATTGTACGGCACCCCTGGAGCAGTTGGGGTTAAGGGCCTTGCTCAGGGGCCCAACAGAGTAGGATTCCTCTGCCAGCCGTGGGATTTAAACCAGCAACCTTCCAGTCACAGGTGCAGATCCTTAGCCACAGAGCCACTGCTCTGCCCTGTACATTTAGTATGGTTTAATAAATCCCGTAACACTCATGAAACTATCTTGCATGCAATATACTCAGTATACTGTATTTTGAATTATGTGTTTAGAGGGACACTGACAAATCAGATTATTAACCCTCCCCCCAGAAAATACATTTTAAACTTTCTTTATACATTTAGGGATGCTGTTGTACAACATAATTTCTTAACTATTTTTAATTCATTATTTTTTCAAGATCTGGGTTTAGTGAGTTTTTGTGTCTGATGGATATTAAATAAGTATGGTAGCTCTACTCCAGTTCAAATTTAGTCATTAGGTTTCTTTTCGAGGGGTTACTGGAAAAGGGGAAAACTTTAGCAGGATAAGCACTGCATATGTACTATATTGGGAATGGAACTTACCTTTTGTTGATTATGCTTAGAATTTAATTTGCCATTATACTGTACAGTTACAAACTACTAGCTTTTTACATTCTGACATATCTGGGGTTATGCGCCCAGCTGTGTATTGAGGGAGGAATACTGTTTATGCAAAGTTGAAAAGCCTGTTGAAGAGAAGAAATCAGAAGCTTGAATGAGTGTGTTTCCCTAGATTGGTCCCTGTTCTGCAGTTTTGAGAGGGCAGACTTAATAACGGGGCATCTTTGAACAAAGCATTCTTCTCCCTTTGTATGTCTTCTTGGTGGTCAAGTCTGGAAAGTCATTATAGTGTCTATTATTCATCTAATCATTTCTTTTAATAAAAAATGTGAAAGCAGGAAGAAACAAAATCATATCATTGCATGAAACACATATAATACAACATTCAACAAGAAAGATGTGCATTTTACAGATAACTTCTCTTGATCTACAGTATATTTCTCTTTTAAAATACTGGGAGCTTTACTTCATACTATACTTCATACTCCCTCTTCAGAGTATTGAAATAACAAAATCTGTTATCATGTACCTGACAGGTCTGTTATTGGAATCAGTCAATGTGTGATTCCAAGAATTAAGCTTTTTTTTCCATGTTAGCAACGACAGATCAATTCCTATTCACTCTCCTTGAAAACGCTCAATTTTCTGAATCGTTTCCAAGCAGGTCAGCCACTTTGTCTTGAGTGTTTATGGAAAATAATTTTCCCCTCTGAAAGTAAATTTGAACTCTCAGTGTTTAGTCCTCTCTACCACGATTGACACATCAAAATATATCATTGATCATTGACATATACATTAAGGCTGAATATGCACAACCCAAGATGTGGGGTTTGGAGTCACCACTAATCACTAATTAGATTAATGAGGTGGCTAATTCAGTTTTATTAATATTTATGCTTAATTGCATTTATGGAAACACACTCTAATTGTATTTAGTTCTTATATTCTACTAAATCTGCTACATTTTTTTTTACCTAAACACAGAAGCTTATAGTGCGAAGCCTATATCAGTAAATCATGCTGGCCTCAATACTTCAACAGAGAATCTTGTGATGGACAATTAAGATAAATTGTAGCAACAAGGTTTCTCAAATTAAGGAAGTGCCAGGATTTGATTTTATTCTTCCTAATATTTCTGTTTTTGCTTTAACTGCAGCATGGAGCAGTGGTTAGGATACTGTATTCCAAACCAGAGAGTTGTGGGCTCTCCTTTAAATGTCTTGCTGAGACAGGCACTCATAGAATACTCAAAAATAGGCATTCACCAGGCTGTCACTATAAGTTCTCAATTGCTATATCTGGTTAAATTAAGGATTTAAAAGCAGAAACAATGTGTATTATATGGACCTTGAACTTAATCTGATGTGCAGGATATTGGAATTACATAATTGCACTGCAGAAATGCAGTCTGCTGATTGAGGACAGAATTCCATGGTGGGTATTTTAAGGATCACCATTTCTCACTTTCTGTAATGGCTAATGCCGCAAAAAGTGATCTGATCAATGTGCCAAGGGGTTATTTTAATTATGATATTTCAGAAGACATTTTGGAGAATACATACTTCATATTAGAGCTACTCTGCATCGTGGTGGTACTTCCAGGATAGTCTTTCCATGACCCAATATTAAAACCATACTGTAAATAGATGAATGGAAAAATAAAAAGAGGAGGTTTCTCGTTGAAATAATTAATAATAAGCTACCAATTGCAGTTGAAGACAGTTACTAAAAAAACAATGGATAAAAATGTTATTGAACAGTGACTTATTTTGTATGGGAAGCCACATTTAAGATTAATAGGTTTCTAAAGATTCCAAAAATATATATGTACATATACATAACACTGTTAGCAAAAAGGCATTACATTTACAGTATTAGAAAGGGAATTATACATTTTATTCACTGGAGGGAAACATTGCCATAAATCCACTGATATTATTCCAGTAATTACTATAAATCCAATACCATTCCTTAACATGATGTGAACTGCACAACTATCATGTATTACTGATGTAAGGCAGTTAGAAAAAAAGAAAAAGAAAAAGGATGAATCTGTCTGCACAAACTTTACAAAACAAAAAAATGTTACTGTATGTGCTGCCCTTAAATTGCATGCTGTTCATGATTGTAATCCAAGTGCCTGTTCTGAGAATTGACACCAAGGAGGCTGTGATTTATTCTGATAGAGACTTTTCTTGTGGTCAGTGTGGACTTTGTTTGAAATCCTTACTACCAACTGTATATCATACCCATTTTACTAATACCTCCCTTTTGAAGTAATGCATTGTGCTCTTGGAATAGCATCAAGATACTTTATTGGGTTTGCTTTAACATCAACAAACAGTAGCTTAAATTGATTCTGTGTTTTATTTTGACAAATCATTCTACAAAGAAGACTAGGCATTTAAAAAGAAAGAGCTGACAAGAAATTGGTGCTGTCTTTTTCTCAGACTTGAACAAAATCCTCTAAAATGCATTGAAGAAAGCACTTCTCAGTTTGCTCCAAAGAAAAATCTAATTTTTAGTTTTTTCATTTTAATTGGCAGATTCACAAAAATATCTGCCAAGACTACACAGTGAGAATAAAGCTATTATTCCGTCTAGAGTTTCACATCACAGTGTGCTCTTATTAGCTTCAATGAAGTAAGCAGGAATAAGAGAATTTGTAACATGAGACTACTTTCCTGTTTGTCACTACAAGTGGGCAGAAGAATCCAATCCTGATTATTTCCATAAATGATAGAATGAGATCCGCTGAACAATTTGTACAGGGTACTTATTAAATTAGTTGGCCTATTCTACCAAATGTTTGTGAAAACTCTATTGTGGAAGAATGAAATTTGACTCACTTGAATGGGATAATGGGTTGACCCATTCCATGAACAGTGACCACATAGCAATGAATACTGTCTTCACGTTGTAGGGCTCCATGTGATTTTATGATGTCTTTTCATGAATGGAAAGCCACTGTACACAACTGCATAAATCTGATCAGTCTCCACTGTTGAGTTGCTTATGGTATCATTTGCATTTCCCTGCAGTGCAATTGTCATTTGTTTGAATTAGCCTATTAACTGTACAGTATGATTTCCTCTTATATGAGATGGAAAGATTTCTGTGTGTGTGTTGATTTTCTGACTGATGTGCATACCACAAAACATACCACAAAAGAAAAATAAATTATAGTGACAGTAACTTGAGGTTACTTAAAAATGATTAGATCCAACACAGAAAAGTTTGATTTTAATACAGCTTTCCCTATTATTTTATTCATTTATTTTGTCAGGTGAGTCAATTTAAAACAAATTCCCATTTTCAATAACTGATGTTCTGCTGTGGGTGATTTCCAGACAAAGTGTCAGATCTGACTCTTATGGTATATTCATTACCACTTATTCGTAATGTCCTTGGATAAGAAAATGTTCAGAATGTGATATATTCAAACTATACAAACCATCTTTTTGAGACCTAGAGACAAGAGTAGTTTTTTTTTTGTATGGTAATATAAGGTATGCTTTAGCATACCTTAAATAAACAAAATCATAAAAAACATTAAACTGTAAAAAAGGTTTTATGAACATTAACTTAAGAAACCTCTTTTTAATATAGTTTTGTCCACACATGTACAGTAGGCAGTCACTGTGGTCTTATTTACTGAAATGTAGAAACGTGTTCCTGATATGCTACTACAATTAATACAAAAAATTAGATATGCTATATATTACATACTGTAATACCAGTCAGGGTTTAAAGTATTTCAGTACAAACAATAATTAAAAGTATAAATATTTTAAATGCCTTAGACCTGCAAAATATTTTTTCAGTGTTACATCTTTATCCTATCCTGTTAAAAAAAGGCATATTCAAATGAACATAACGTGGGACAAACATTGAATATCAGCAATATTTGGTATGTACAAAACTGATGTAATTGTTGCAGAATACTTAAGATAATGGGCATTTGGAAGTAACAAGTTTGAAAAACAGTTGCCAGGTGAAATAATGTATTAAGATTGTTTCTGCTAGCTGATTTGGGTCCTTGTTTTTGCTGCATAGTTTGGTTTTAATGTTCTTTCATTGTTTTTAGACCTTTGATCGCTATATAAGCCCTTATATTAAACCTTTACAGAGAGCCCTTGATTCAGTATAATTGTTGTCAGAACCCTGAGTCATAGAAATAGTTGCTAAGTGAATTTAACCCCTTTAGATGTTTACTGTAAATGCATATGCATTTACAGTATGTTTGATATTTGGATCACAGGACCAAAAGAAAATAACATGATGTTAAAAAGCTTTCTAAAGTGTGTTTCGAAACAAGGAACTCTTCATCATGAGACACAACACTGTACAATAGTTTAAATAACAGTTAGAAGAAATTATAAACTAAATGATGCATGAATTTTACTAAAACCTGACCCAACAATGCCACAACAATGCAGTTATGAAAAGTTCTGCAGTTTGTGGTTTGTGAAGAATTTAATGGTGGCCTTTTGGTGTTGTGTGGTCTCCTATATATTTTTTTATTATTGGTTGTCATGTTTCCTAACCAAGACAGAGGTTATTAAACTTGTGGAAGGTTCATAAGAGTTTGCTTTTCATCGTACCTCACTGACCTCGAGCCACCTCCTGCAATTTTTTCATTAACAGAAACAACACTGCTGCTTTCAGTGGCAGAGGGCAAACGTTTTATGTGAAATGTGTTATATAGGCAATTTCAGCTCTTTCTGTTATTGCTCTAGAAGATTAAACTGTTTTTTATGACATGAACAGTCAGAGTTATTTATGTCCTTTTAGACAAATGAACAAATGGCTTAAATGGAGTATGGCTTCCATATAAGATAAATCTGATTATTTAATGGGAGGGAATAATTACAAAAATACACATTAAGAAAAAATACCCTAATTGCTCAATGCTTATAAACAAATCATCTGCTCTGGAAAAAATGTTTCTTGATGATTTCTGTTGAAAATATTCAATAAAGTTAAATAAAAAACAATACATTTGCATTTAAACAGTGTTTACATTTGTGGAAAGAACTGTATCCCTTACAATCTAATATTTAAACACAGAGCATTTAGCAGCTAGGTTTACCAGTGTCTGGGAGGATGTGTGACTCTTTGTGGGCTGCTAACCCTGTCCCTGACTGCTATCTATTTCCACTTGTGAGCTTTTTCATTATGATATTTCTCCATTGAAAATATGGTGATCTTCAAAGGGAGACACACTCTCCCTTCATCAGTTTTGTTCTGTCCTGTCAGCCAAGTTATAACCATAAGGAAATGGAGATATCCTGTATACTGCATATGTTAAGGAGCTACTCCTATTAAGTTTCACTTATCAGTGCTAATACAACTATAATACAGTTTTCAACTTGTGAAGTTTGAAAGTCTGCCACAAACATAGAAGTTTATGTTCTTTTAGATCAACAAGCCATTCACATTGTACTCCCATTGTTGATGTTCCTCTGTGGTCTGATGAATCAGAGAGAGAATACTGAAACTGTCCTCTTGCAGAAATCGCAATAAGAACTTTGTGTGTGTGTTTTTTATGTGCAGTTTTGTTACTGACAGTGATTGTGCCTCAAAATAAATGAGCAAATTACTTATATTTGACACATTATATCTGAGTTATTTGACCAGCAGGTGACAGTCTTTGTCCTGGTGGGACCCTCTTTATTCTGTGCACCAACAAAACCAGTGATGAAATGATGCATAAAGCTCATCTGGTGGGGACTGATAAGTCTCAGGAGACAAAGAGACAATTAAAAAGGCTGAAGCTCTTGAATAATTGTATCTATGGGGCTTTATTTCAGGTACACCCACATGTAGACACAAAAGCCACTGAACCTTGATGTGAGTGTTTCAGAAGGGTCACAGTTTTCACAACGCAGATTTAATCACAAAGTAAGGAGCAGCTGTGCTAGGATTCTAAAGAGGTTATGTAAGATCGAAGAATGTTTTTCTTTTTCCTTCCCTCTTTTTATGCCAAAATGTAAGGCAGTGCTGGAGCAGCCAAACTTTTGCCTCCATTATTTTAAATAAAACATGGACAACCTGCTATTCAATGCAAAGGTTTGACCAGCCAGACTTCATAAATAAAACAGTAACCATTTTTTATTTTGTATTTGTTTACCTCAACATCTTAGATTCTACAAGGAAAGAAAAAGCTCAAAACGCTGCCAATGAGTATCTTAGAACTTTACATTTCTCTCAATTGCAAATCCCTGTCTGTCAGGAAGTGATATAAGATGTAGCTTAAAAAGGATACCTCAGTACTGTGAAATATTAGCTACAATAACACCCTAATATTTCTCTTGTACTAGTATAGTTATTTGATCTTTCTTAATTAATTACACATTCACGATGTTAGCGTGTTGTCAATTGTTTTCCTAACAAGAAAACATAGCAGTTTAGTGAATCTTTTAAAGAAAACCGCTTGCTGGAGCACTTAATAGATTTCAAATTAAAATTATTTTTAGTATACAGTCCATATTAAACTTTTCCTAAAAACTTATCTAACTAGAAGATACTTACATGGCACTGGACTTGTTTTTGTCTGAAAGTGCACAGTGATGCATGTTCTGTATATACAGTAATATGTCAAAACCATGCAGACCCTAGTAGAATTTAACAGCATTATAAAGCTATTGAAGTTTATTAAGATGCTCACATGTCATTAAACGTGCTCTCCTCTATTGTCATTTTTTTTTCAGTAAAGGCCTTTAAATAGTTTGCTGATGTTTATTTTGAAAAAAACCACTAGATTCAGTTATCATACATGTGTGTTATACATCAAGATGAGTATACAGTATACTGTGCTCTTGGTTCAGTCCATGCAGGCTATAGCAGAGAAGCATTGCAGGACCTCCCTCTTGTGGAAACAGCTTGTAAATGTAAATGGCTTCTTGCAAACATTTTTCTTCCGAAATGGTAAATGGGGAAATGTTATTAATGTAGCATTGGTTCTTGGTAATGCTGTGAGGGCAAACATTATAACATGTTTTTTGAGAACCCTTTGATCAAGCTGGGATATGATGCTGTATCTATGAGATCGGTTCAGAACAGTGAGATAGAGAGACCAGCAGAGTAGTACAGGGATCTCACACTCCTCCCTACAACCAGACTTTGGTTTGTTAGAGTCCAGCACAAAACAAAACTGCATCTGGCACCACTTACACCGTTTTCCCTAATGACAGTCTGGAGATGCTGCACAGCTAATGGCCGTGTTAGTCCTGGCACCTGGTTTATCTGTACAGGTTACAGGTTTGTGGGAGCTGCCAGCTTGCAAGCTGTCAAAAGATGTTGCCCAACACCCTGTTTTAGCTATCCCAGACTTTCAAACGAAATGCCATTATCTGTTCCACTTACAAAATATAACATCTATTTGAGCTTTCCCAGAAAAATGTAATAAAATACTGTATTTGTAAAATGCAAAATAATAAGCAGCACTGGTTCTTAACACAAAAATTCTAAGTAAAATCTTTAACCGAAGCACAGGCTAATAATTAACTTATCTTGAATCTTCCCTTTGACTTAGTAAAATGATTTGGACAACTAGATCTAATTAAAATTCTAAAAAAAATCCTTTCCAGTTTTACATACAGTATAAATTAAAGATAGTGAAAAATGAGTTATCACCCTCTTGTGGTAGTTCAAGTAAATTGCACAATGAAAGTACTGGACTTCTCAGAAATTTTATGAGTATTGTACTTCATCCTTTTAATTTGGAGTTTTATAGTATATTGGCCATGCCATATGTCATCAGTTTAATGTCTAAGGTCTAATGTTTATTAGAGTAAGTGCACAGAAGTAATCATTTTATTGTATATTTATTGTTTTGCAGGTTTCTGATCGTGCTGGGGTGCTTAATCTTGGCCATATTGACAACTTTCAAAGAACATGAAAAAGTATCTGCACATTGGCTCGTTATATTGGTAAGATGTTACTATTATAGATACTATGATGCTGATGAAGGGATACAGACCTTGTTTGTGTACCATGTTTGTTGTTGGTGATACAGTATATGTATTTTATACACATTTTAGTGAGATTCCTGCTAGAAACTGCTTCTTGATTTCCTTATTGAAAAACCTTAAATTGAAACTTCATGAAGAAAACCTATTGTCATTAGTGTTATTGATGTTTTTGTTATATTTATATCATTTGTTGTGACAACTCATCAAATTTAAGATGAGTTTGTTTCTCGGCTTCACACATTAAAGCCAAGTTCCAGGAGAGTTTAGTTTTTATAAAGCCACTTTCAAAGTTAAAATGAAGGACAAGATTAAAAGGTTTACAAAATCTATTAAGTAGACTATCCAATGCTTTTCAGATTCTGTTTCTGAGAATTGGACACTTATTTATACACTTTGACTAAATCAATAACTTCACTGTATTTCAGAGGAAATATAAAAAAAGACTTCGCAACCTCTGAGTTATACTTGAGATTCTTCCTCACACATCCATCTGTTCCTCTCTTTTGTCTTTTTAATCTTTTTTCTATCATTCATGATATTGTGCAATGACATGCACATCCCTTTTGCAAAGGAAAAACAGTTTTGTTTTCCCTTTTTAAAAGAGAAGTGTTGAAGACACTCTCAAAACAAGATAATTCAGTTTAATCTGAAATGAATTCAGCATTGTATACTGTCTATATAAAAGCTCAGCTGTGAAAGAAGCAGTTAGTAACTTCTAGAAGTGGAATGATACTGTTAAGCTACCTAGGGACTGAAAAGACCTACAAAGGAAAAAAAATGGAACATGCTGCACTTTTTACAGGAAACCTTCACCATATTCATATTTGGAGCAGAGTTTGCATTACGAATCTGGGCTGCGGGTTGCTGCTGTCGATACAAAGGATGGAGGGGGCGTCTCAAGTTTGCCCGGAAGCCTTTGTGTATTTTAGGTAAGTATGTCAAACAGGACCCAGTGTATATCAGAATGAGAATGGCGGACTTGTTACACAATCTCTGACTACTTCATCAAATGCTTAATGTGTATAATGTGATATAATTTGACATCAGAAGTAATTACAAGTTATGATGACTTGCATTTATTTCATTCCAAATGATCCCAAAGAGTTTTACTGCACATGTAGGAGCAGACCTACTCCATCAATACCACTTACAGTACAGCAGCAACCTTGTTTTCCTTAGAGCTCTCCCATGTCAATACAAACCAGGTCCAGCCTTGCTTACCTTCTGAGATTCGATGAGGTCAAGAAAAAACAGGCTTTCCCTACGTCTTCCAGTGTCAGTATACAACTACTGTATGTGTTTCAGTGAAGACAGCCTCATACAGTATGTGATGCATTTCATTCCGCCAGGCCCACTATAAATAGTGATGCTAAATTAACATATATATTAAAAAATGAAAACCAGGACATTCATGGTCTACTTAACAATTAAAGAACAGGGAAAGCTGAAACTGCAGAGGCTAAAAGCAAAAAAAAAAACCCACATTATTATTGTATGGAAACTAATTCCTTGTTGGCATGTTCCCTGGTTTCATTAATAATTTCCCAGAAGATGTATGTTGAACACACTTTTTCAGTAGTTTTATACCAGCCTTTAACCTCAAAGTAGTATTTTATTGTTAACTTCTGGCAATTTGTATTAGTCCATTTATTCACAAGAAGGGTTATTGTTTGACCTCTATTGTTTGAGCAAATGTATAAAATTTGAATCAGATTCTTATCTTCAATTAAATCTAAATATTTGTAGATTATCCTAAAACAATATTTAGTCACAACCTTAAAAAACTGAATCAGTGTGAAAGTATATTTTCAAAATGGGAAATACTGTATAAGTGGATTACACAGTTTCTAAAAACTGTTTTGAGTCTTGGATTGCAGTTTTCAGAGACCATACTGTATATAAAACACATTCCTATGAACTGTAAGTAGATTTAAATTAAATAATGATATTTCTTACATAAATCAGGGCTTAAAAATCATTCTATCTGATTTTTGTGTTTTAAAAAGGTATTGTTTGTGTCTTCTGGAGGTAAAAAATCAGGCAGCATCATTTTACTCGATGAATTCCTAAGATATCAGTCACATACAGTGAATCAAACCACGAAACATTGAAAGGTTTAGCTAACTGCCTGTTGCTCTCCCATTTGTTATTTTTGGGAAATGAGAAAGTAATGACAGATGAGGGCCATCAGTATCTGGTATCAGTCATACTAGCCATCCGAAGACAATGTTTTATATTGAACACACTGGTCAGAAACATGTGTTTAGAAGGTAGGGAGTAGGAAGACTATTAAAAAAGAAATCAAGTCATTTTAACTCAGACATTTGATGAAGCTAACCATAGAAAAATACAAAAACAAAAGCATTTTAAGTATCTACTCAAGGTCCCTAGATTGCCTAAGACCCTTGAGAAATATATACATACTGTATTAATGGATCTATTTTTACATGACACACAACATACATTGGATCACACTTTACTCCCTACACCACACAGTGAAATCCTAGGAATTCAGGGATTTAATTAAAGTAAAAGGTATTAAATGAAGGGTATGTGAGACATCAAAGAGAATACTCATTTTAATCTCCTACTGTAGGTAATTCTTTTGTGGCTAATTTCACATTCACTATCTCAACGATAAGACATCTTGAGTACTTGTATGATGGTTTACGGTTCACTAGTTAATTTACCACCTCAAAGACATGAGGAACTTCACCTTGAGCTGCTTACAGATTGCAGCATCTGTCACTGTGCAATCGCCCTCCCTGTGAATGCAACACTTAATGATGCCTCTTTTATTAACATTCAGAAGATGTATTCATAAAGCAAATTAACATTCTGCAACTGACCCCTGCGCTGGCTAAAGGTCACTGTATTTAGCAATCAAGAATGAAGGGCAATTAAATTTATAAATTTACAAATATGGAACATTGCAGCCCTCTGGATTGCTTTCAGCCTTAGGCTGGTGTTTGTCCATGGATTATTTTAGTGTCTCCAAAGACTTTACATTGGGCATTCAGGTCAATATCAATGCCAGTGTATGACACCTCTTTTGGTTAGGACAATATAGTCAGAAAACTGATTTTAGAGACTGGAAGCTTGGCATTATGAATATATTTCTGTACTTATGGTTATTCCATTTTGACCTGGAGTTTGGGGTACTTTAGGTCTGAATTTCCTTTGCTTCAGGTTTATTTTTTAAGATCACAGCTTGGCAGGAATAGCCCAGAAATGGCCTAAGTGATTAAATCCCATATCTAGTCTGAAGTCTAGCAAGCAGGATCTTTACTGCTATTATTTTTTGTTAATGACACCTTGCCATCAGTTACACCTTTTCTGTCTCACACAATACAAATAGGAGATACCTAGTTCCTATGTTTTTCTGCTGTTGTGTTGTGTTTAGATATCTTTGTCCTGATCGCCTCTGTGCCAGTGGTGGCAGTTCGGAATCAGGGGAATGTCTTGGCCACGTCGCTGAGGAGCTTGCGTTTCCTGCAGATTCTCCGAATGCTGCGAATGGACAGGCGAGGGGGAACTTGGAAGCTTTTAGGTTCAGCCATTTATGCACACAGCAAGGTAAGGCAGGTCCAGACACTTCTGTACACAAAAAGACATGGCAGACAAAAGCAGAATGGCTGTAGCTTAAATCGGCAAACAAAAAATCGAGCCAAGGCTGCCATTGCTTTGACATTAAATTTTTGTTCTCTGAAAATATTATCGTTAAACTAACAGCGGTTTGATCATTTCAGCTTAGACTGTGTGATTAAATCATGTCTCTGCAAGAATGGGTTTCCTTTTCTGGGGGCATTAGGAACTGCTCAGACAGATGCAGCAGGCAGACAGGATGTTGAAATTAAGGAACATCTTCATCTCAAGGATAGACAGCTAATCTTGGACTTTTATCACCCTGGTAAATCCAAGGACATGAACCAAAACACTTATTGCAGCTTTGTTGAGATTGATAAAAGGCCACAGTATATGGCACGGTGTTGGAACTGCATACAAATGTGTTCTACTGTAAGATAGCATTGTTGCTTGAAAAATGTCTCAATCCATAGCATTGTATGAATCAGTTAGCAGAAGTAATGTGTACGTTCCTGCAGACCTTATATTTATTAATATTGAGTGACTTGGTTGGTGAGCAATTTGAGAAGAGACATGGTTTTAAACTGCTGGTATGAGGGAACAAGAGACTGGTCATGGATTAAAGGCTATCAAAATCCTTCTCTGTTTGCTACAGTAGGTGCAGAGGGTGTTCATTACTGTGTTAAACATAGGCTTTTGCTTTCAAACTTTATCTCTTCCACTGAACATATCCATTTAATTTTAATTGCTTAATAAACTGTTAAATAATAAACTGCTTCATAAAATAAATTGTAGGAGCTCATCACTGCCTGGTACATAGGATTCCTTTCCCTCATCCTCGCATCATTCCTGGTATACCTGGTGGAAAAAGATGACATCACTGTGGAGGTGACAGATGGACCCACCACTCAGCCTCCGTCCCAGGACTTCGATACATATGCGGACGCCTTGTGGTGGGGTTTGGTAAGCCAGTGGTTTTCTCTCATACACTTTTTATCTCTGATACATTTTGTGTGGTAGGTTCAAGCTTTTAAAACCACATCTAACCCAACACTACAAACAAACAAAGAACTTCTATGAGGCTCTCTCCTTTGCCCACTGCATAGCTACACTTTTGCTTGAAACTATCAGTTAGAGCACGAGAAGATCTGGAATATTGTAATATCCCTGTGCCAAAGGCAGAGAATGACATAAATAGCTACTGTAGAGTTGGCAGCTGGTATAGTCAGCAACTTTGACAACTCGGTTTTCTCCTTACAGCTGTTCACTAAATGCTAAGCTGCAATACGCAGCAAATTCTGCAATATATATTATGCAGATAGATATAAAAATGCAGAAAACAATGTGCATTCAGTACTTCCAGTAGAAAGAATAATAAACTGATGGATTTCTAGCTCTCAAATTGTGCTAAAGTTTGTGGTACAACCAACACATGGAAGCCTTTGATTTGCTTCTTCATAATGAAATAACAGTGCCTGATGAAACACATCAAAATATGAGAACTTGAATGGTGGAAATTTTTAAAACAAGGTTCAGATGAGTAAAAACACTAACTTTTGTATAATCCTGTGTCAATTAATTAGACATTCCATTTGAGTTTGTGAAACAATTATGACAAATCTACTGTATGATTGTGAAAGTACTGATCACGCCACTCTTCTTTCTGTAGATAACATTAACTACTATAGGGTATGGGGACAAAACACCTAAGACATGGGCTGGCCGACTGCTGGCTGGAACATTTGCACTCATTGGAGTCTCATTCTTCGCATTGCCAGCGGTAAGTGGAATCTTCCTGGTTTGCATTTGGCCCTGAACAGAGGTAAAGTAGTTCTTCAGGAGTGCCCCCAAGAATTTAAAACACTGGTGTTAGTCTCACCACGTCAGATATTTGGTCGATACTCATGTCAAACACAATAGTACAGATATTTCTATTTCAAGCACTGCAGTTATTAGCTGACTGTGACTGGGGATTCTATGAATACACAGTACACAGTCGGCTGAGCACCACTGGGGTTGGGTACAGTATGCAACGGCTGACCAGGGTGTGCTTGCCGTGTAACTGGGAGACTTTCTCAACACCTGTTTTTGTTAGCAAGAGATGCATTGCTCCTCTGAGGAGCTTTAACTTTCCTATAGGACACATACCTGGATAGAATGTCAAGTAAGTAAGACTGCTGGTACAGTATGTCTGAAAAGTGCAGCCATCACCCAGCACCGCATGCACAGGTTGGAACAGAGAGCCACATTGATTAACAATAAGTAGGTCCAAATTAGGGGTGTATAAAATAAATTACAACTTGATTATTCAAATTTTGAAAAACACGAGGCGGGCTGAGGAGCGTCCCGGTACAGTTGGGAGGATTGGTCCAGAGATGAAGATGAAGCTTTTTTCTTTAGGCTCTATACCCCATCCCTTTCCAATAATCTAGCACTCTAAATTCCATTCAAATATTTAATGGAAGCCAAAAAGCTAACATGATGATGTTAAAATACAGGTACGATGGTGGCCTTGAAAATGTTTGTTTATGTCATTATTGCCATTGTATTTCAGCATACTATATTTTACTATTGAGACAAAGTAGTCAACTGCCAGCTTTGAATTGCATTTGAGTCATCTGGTTTGCTTTAACACCTGCAACAAATAAGTTAAGCCTTGATTTTAACACTTTTTGAAGGGAATTCTGGGCTCAGGGTTGGCTTTGAAAGTCCAGGAGCAACACAGACAGAAGCACTTTGAGAAGCGAAGACACCCTGCTGCCGGCCTGATACAGGTAAGAAATGATGTTGTAATTTTGAATGTGTTCACACTGTAGACAATAGAAATCTACTTGCTAATCAAAAACATTCTCTGTATAACTAAGAATGAACTGGACCTTGTCTGTCTGCACTCATTACATTACTTGACTTAATATTACTAGATCAGGCTCTTTTCATTGATGGCGCTGATGAATAAAGTTCAGAAAAGACAAGTCTCTTGTTCACAGATAATGCTGTTGTTGTCTTAAATACTGTATAGCCTCACTCTGTGCTCATACAGTAGGCAGAATTTGAAACTGCTATGAAAAAATCCATGTTATAGACAGTAATAATAATGCAGTTTTGTAATGGTAACAGTTGAATGAAAATGTGTTGTTTTTACCTTCTTCTCTGTAGTCAGCATGGCGATACTATGCCACCAACCCAGTCAGGAGTGATCTGATTGCCACATGGAGATTTTATGAATCCATCATATCCCTGCCTTGTTTCAGGCATGTAGAACTGCATGCACAACTTTCAAATTTCTATTTTTGTGTCTTCCGTATAATTAGTATATTGTTTTGTTTTGTGTGCTTTTTTTTATTTTCCTTTACCATTTGTGTTTATTTCTTTTGATATTTAGTTTGCATGATCTAATTATGCTGCAGCTAAGAATTCGGTTTCCATAGAAACCTGGATACCAGCTTCGAAAGGAAAACTAAATCTTCAAGGTAACATAGGAGCAAGCATGTCATGTCTCCTTTTTCTTTCTTAGCTTGTTTTTCCACTTTGTTCTTGTGTATTTAGACATTAAGAGTTTTACCATTTTAATCTTATACAGTACATACCTGTATTTATAGCACAAAGGATGGTATAGTACAGTATAAGCATCACATCTAACATTTTTAGCTACAAACAGTTAAACAAGCACATTTAAAATTCTAATTTGCCTTGATTTACCAGAAAAATACAATGTGTTCAGTACAGTATATTACTTTTTCAAGAATGATTGAATACTGTAGCTTCTGAGAAACATTTTATTGTCAACACTTTCTTTTGCTTGGCAAAAAATAGTTGTGAACTGTACTTCAGTGTAGTTAGTTGTCTAAATTTAGAAATCATATGCAGTGGATGCTGTCCTTACATGAATTTTTTCTTTGTCATAATGCATAAAGTGAATTGTTACACTAAATATATTAATAATCTTTGAATATATCAAAGATATATTTTTTTATATATTTTGTCACTCGGTGATCAACAGGATCACCATGTTTGGCATTGTGAAACATACATCTATTTCCAGACAAAAAGTGCTTTATTTCAATCATCTATATTTCATACATTGGGAGGTTGTTGTTGTTGTTGTTGTTGTTGTTGTTTAAAAGTTTTTTTTCTCTCATTTCTGAAGAAAGGACCAGATGGAAGGAGTGGCCAGGTAAGTCAACCATTTCAATTTGTTTTTCCAAAAGAAAATGTCTAGGAAACAACAACTCGTGAATGAGCTTAAGGAAAAATACGGAAATCCTACTTTTGGAATTATGAAATTTTTAAAAGTATGAAAAAATATTAAATGTTTTTAAAATTTGCAAAAATTGAGGGAAACAACAAGAACCTTAATAGCATCACTTGACCTAAGGTAGTGTTCACACTTCCAGCATTAGTTTCCACAGAAGAGTACTTGCATTGATATGAGAAAGGTGGCCCTCCTTACGTTCTCATGCAGTGGCAGCTTTGTAAGAAACCTATATGCCCAGTATATCTCTGAAACATGCTGTCTATCAAACTGTGTAACCAGATAGATCAGTGGTTCTCAACCTTTTGTCACCCATGCCCAACCTTTATCATTTCTTTACTGACCATGGACACAGAACAGCACTGGTTCAGCTGTGGGAGGGACGGAAGACCAGTGTAGAATATACTGTAGGTTCAGTTATATTTGGTTTTGTGTTTTTTCTTAGCTCCAGTCACATGTACAATGTTATATGCAGTTGAGCCCTCTACTCTTCATTGCTATCAAGGATGACATTTCTGATTTGCCCAAATACGAAGAGGAATGTGGC
This sequence comes from Atractosteus spatula, assembly GCF_055471065.1. Classification (NCBI taxonomy): domain Eukaryota; kingdom Metazoa; phylum Chordata; class Actinopteri; order Semionotiformes; family Lepisosteidae; genus Atractosteus; species Atractosteus spatula. Next base: position 55,366,346 of record NC_142711.1, on the reverse strand, counting down.
TTCAACATTTTTAGTACAATTTTTGATAACTCTGGATATTTTTTTTTTTAATTTGAATCCAGAAGTCAGCTAGAAGTGTCTTGTAATTTTGTTAGCAAATGTTCTGTTTTAGAACAGGAAAGTCTTGTTTGCCAGTTAAGTGCAGATACAGTATTTGCAGATCCAAAAGACGAGTCAAATTATTTTCATCTAAAAAGAATTCCATTGTAGAAAAAGTTTGTTGTTTTTTTCCAATTTCTTCTATTCACAAAGTAAGCTTTGTGATAAAACCCTGAACTTTATCATTTGCACTAAATATAGTTATTAGTAGCCCTTGAAGGTATAGATCAATTTTGAAAATATAGCAGAAAGGAACTGTATGCCAGTTTAATGAGTCATTTTATACTCCCATCGCTAGGGACCACCTATGACAAACCTGTGGACCACTGGTGAAAAACACTGAGATAGATCATTTTCGGTCTCATGATGAATAACCGAGTAATACCAATGCCATTACACTTTGCACTTTATTATCCTTACACATCAATGCATTAAAATAACTATGAGCTTTTTATTTCAAATGAAAAAATGGGTCCATTTTAACAAATGTTTTATTAATCTCATTTCTGAAGTGTCATGTTTGTAATCCAATTAGTCTTCAGCCAATTATGAATGCCTGATATGCAGTTCTTAAACTCTCAATGAATCAGTTCATTGAGACAAGATTGATTTGAAAAGTAATTACTGCATAGTAATTAAGCAGTCTGATACAGTTCGTTTTTTAATTTATTGTTCCATATAGAACTTTAACCTTTCATCTGAATTTCATTACTGTCTGTTTTTAGCAAATTAAGGACATGAGTGATGAGATCAAATTGATGAGATTAAAATATTGATTATTATTTGCATATTGTTAGTCTTCCAGAACTCACAAATATCATTTTAAATGAATATTGAATTCTCTGCGCTAATAAAAAGTACATTTTTAAAATATATAAAATGAATGATCATGTAGAATTGTTTTCAGTGTGAAAGAAGATGGTGTGACGTCTTTCTCTTTAGCAACTGACCAACATTTTTTAAGCGTGAAAAAATTCTTATCAAATAATTCATATGGTAATCTGCTTTTTTAAACTAGAGAATACATTTCCATCATGCTACATCTAGAATGAAACTTGATACACTGTTTTCCCTCTCATTAACTACTAACTATTCCAGCTCTGGGCCAGATTTCTACAAAATATTTAGTTACCAAGAGAAAGTATGCGACAGTTTCTTATTTTGTGCATAGTCCTGACTTCTTGTTGTTGCTTATTTTGTAAAACGTTGTATTGTGGTGCCTGAAAACTGGTCAGATGTCTCCTTTTACACATACGCACAATGGTAAGACGGTTATACAGTATGTACAATATATGTAAAATTTTATACAGCAAGGTTTTTTTGTTCATGACACTATGCTAAAGACAGAAGCTATGGTAGTGGACTTAGGCAGGGGCCGAAAAGTTTGCAAAATGAAGTTATAGTATTTTGTATAATGAATACTGAAATGTGTGGTTAGCGTGCTTTCAGTATTTTTGACAGATAACCTTAAATTGCTTTGCTTTGTTTAATTGTCATGTTTCATTCTCTCACTATGTAATCTGCAACAGCTTTACCCTCAACTGAGTTTATGATGTTGCATTGACTTAATCTCAGAAAGCCTTTTGTGTTTCTTGCTTTGTCCATAACATCTGTTCAAATCTGGAACTGCCTTTACACTCCTGTTAGAAACATCACCTCTCCATCTCAGGTTTAAGTAAATTTAGACTATGTTTAAGTTTGTTTCCCCATGCAGTGGTTTTATCTAGGATTCTTAGCCAAAAGGCACATTTTTTATCTTACCCATAGGATCACTTCTTCTCACATATCAGAATGGGAAACCTTAGAAACATCTGAATTTTTTTTCCCCCTCAAAGGCCGCATTTCAGCTGTTTTTCTTACCAATTTTTCACTTTTCTGCAGACTTCTGTACAAGTTAGTTTTTGAAACACCATGCCCCAGTCTCCATTGTAATTTTTGAATTCTTCATTCATTAGATTGGCACTGCTCTAGTGTGATTGCCTTCCTGGAGTAAATTATAGTACCTCCACAATGGCTGTTGACAAAATCAACAATGGTTCCTCATTCTAAATGAGTTCAAATGAATATATATTATATAGTAGGCAAACTGTATATGAAACAGTTTATACAATATGTTTTACATTTACTTATTTTCATACCATGGATGTTCTTCTGAAAGACGCAAGATTATTTAAAAAACATTAACAAAGAAACAATACCATGCAGTAAAAACATTATTTTTAAGGCAGGTTTTGCATTTTTTCCATCAAAGATTTTACAGTTCTTTGAAGACAATGCCTGCTATCCGATTCGCTCTGGTTAAAAAGTAGAAGAAATTACACTGTGATAACCAGAAGTTTTTCAGTTGTGACTTTGCTGACTTTGATGAAGGGCCAGCTCTTTTGACACTTAAATGGCTATATTCCCTGTGTTCTATTTGAGTCCACATAACAGCATTATCCAATTTTTACATTCTTGTACAATGAAAGCACTCTTGTTTTTCTTTTATGCTGAAATTCGTCCTGTTATTTTGACTTTCAGCACCTTATTAACTTCTTTTCATGGTTTACCTGGGACAGAAAAAAATCCCATATTGTCTGTTCATGGTGGGAGCAAGCTTTGAAGAATGCTTTTCTAGTTACAGGGTTTAATTTTACTAAAGCTTTTCATGATGCCAAATGTCATCAGTCATCCTGGAATAAAGAAAGGCACTTTCCGATAGGCCTTTTAATCTGTACTTCCACATGATTGTAGAATCTAGTTACAGTGCAGCAATGAATCCTAATACCCCTGTGAAGTAGACGGCATGGTCTCCTTGCTCTGTCTCACCACAGTATACTTCCAAAGTAAAGCATTTCCTTGGGAACAATAATATAACAATGACCTTTTAACATGTTCCTTTCAGTCACTCATGATGGTCCAGTGGGGAGGGACCTCTGTGAAGTTATTGTGGTCCCAGGAGGGTTGGGTGGTAGTGAATGGTCAGTGGAAACGGTATCTTGATTAAAGTTGTAAGAAGGGAACTTATGTAAGGAGGACCACAAGATTCTTATGGCAAGGGGAAGGATGTTCCCCTCCAATTCACCTTCTGTTTAAGGCCTGGTTCTTTAAAATCCTCAAACCATATCTGTTTGCGCATCTTGAGTGTCATTGGCCCAATACTTTCTTGGACTATGGGATTGAAAATGAAAAATCTCATTCACGTCTGTCATATTTATCCTTTTAATAGATACTCCTTTACCATTTTTGGGGGCTCTGTCAACTGCAAATAGTTGGGTTCAACTACTGCTTGGACTGAAAGCTGTAGAGCTACAACTAAATACATTTTTTTAATGAAAACATTTTAACTTCAGAATGTTTTTCCTACTAGAGTATTTCTCATATTGCTTAGAATATAAGGTGCTGTATTTATAAACAACCATTCTAATTACAACTATACAGATTTTTAAAGCACAACTAGAAGCAGATTCTGCATGACTATACTTTCTAACAGAATCAGAACTAGTTTATCAACTTCTTCCCTGAAACACAGTCCTGTCACATTCATTCCCAAAAAATGCCAAGGACTCTAAGTCTCTAGTTGTGATGGTATTTTTTCTTCACATAGACCGAGCTAGAAATTCCAGGGCCTTTAAAATGTATTACTTTTTGTCCTTTGTATGTTGATCAGTTGTGTTTGTTGTAATGAGGCAAGCACTAGAGGAGTGTACAGTATGTGGTGCATCATCATGTATGAGCAGAGAATCGGGAGTCGAGGGCCAGCACCGGAACTGTTAATGGCCAAAAGAGGGGAGTAAAGTGAGTTTGAGGTTACTTGTTGAAGAAGAACCAAGAGTGATTCCACTCCAGGCCTGGAGGAGGCGAAGATGACAAATATAAAGTCTTAACAATAGATAAATACTTTATTGATCCCGTGAGGGAAATTGCAGATTGCAATTTGCAATACTGAGCACACAAGACTTCTGTTTCTTACAGGACTGAAATGCTAAGTACTAAAAAAGAGCATGTAGAGCTGTGGACAGCCAAGCACTATTTATACGTACTGCAGATGAATAGAAGAAGAAATTAGAATTGGCTGTGTTGTTACAGTATGTGGCTTTCAGAACAGTATAACAGTATTAAACTGCATAGTGTAGAATACAGACTTTTTTTACACTTTTTTTTTCCCCAAATAAGAAAACCTTCAGGTTTGTAAAAAATTAAGTAAAAATTAAGTAAAAAAACCTAATTCTGCCTTGCATTCAAGCTCTGGAGCTTTTGTTTTTATTAAGAAAATAAGTCCAGGATGCAGTTTATTGTGTTAAAATGGGTATCTTCTGAAAAAATCCAGTTGGAACAATTTTTTTAACCATGAATGGCTAGAAAAAATGGGTCAGCTCAGCTATTTTTAAGTCAAAACATTTCTTTTTCTGCAGCCAAAAGTTAAGCCTTTTGGAGCGTGTCCGTCAGTCTAATCCAAGAGCTTCAGCAATTAAGGGCAAGTTGTTTATGCCAATGAGCACAGACACCATTGAAGAGAGCCCATCCAAGGAACCTAAGCCAGGGGGCTTCAGTAATAGAGAGAGATTCCGAACTGCCTTCCGAATGAAAGCATACGCCTTTCGACAGAGCTCAGAAGGTATGTAACGTAACACATTGCATTTCCAATCTGTCTGTAGTAGCCAGTGATTCCTCAGTGCAGCAACAAATGTACCCACACGTTGAATAGGACTCCTCTGATGCACCTACCCATCTTTTGACAAGCTGGTCCTCTGCAATATCCCGATGGTTCGGTACTGGTATGGGAACAGGCCCATCCCTCATGGCACCACCACAAACATGCAGGGGCCTTGGACATTGCAGGCATTCCTATTCCACTAGGATGTGAAGGTGTCCTGGCCAATTAATCCCAAACCTACTCCCGATGGTAACTAGCGACTGGCAATGTGTGGATCGTGGATACTGTGTAACTTTTTCATCTTCCTCAGTGTTCTTTATTGCTCAAATCTGTGTATTTACATCTGCCGCAGTTGGATAGTTCAGTTCAAACTCCTCACTGTCTATACTGTACCAAAAGGGGGAAATTGAAGCAGTTCAATTTTGATATTGGCTCTGGAAATCGTGTATATTCCCAGCTTCTAGGTTTCAGGATTTTTCTTGGTGGCATCTGTTTTAACCTTGCAAAGAAAAAGAAAATCGCCAAAACTGAAACTCAGTGGACCGTAGAAAAAGCAGACATCCATGCATTTCATCACCATTAACACTGTCAGATAATTTTTACCCTCATATTTATTTCAGTATGTACAGTACCTTGTTACACAGCTTTTGTAAAAAAATCTTTTCTCAGATGCTGCAGCTTTGCCTGATCCTGCATGTGAGGACAGGGGCTTTCCAAGTGACCTAATACTGGAAGAGATGATACCTACTCTAAAGACCGTTATCAGGGCTGTGAGGTAAGAAAATGACGTACATTTTAACACCAACGCAATGATTCTTCAAAAACAGGAGTCACCAAAAAGAGAAGGATAGGAATGTAAATAATGATAAGCATGGGCATGTTTTAATAAATAATCAACTACATTGGAATTGAACTAAGAATTCATAACATAATTGAAAATACAGTACCAGATCACCAGATCATTTGTAGATGTTTTATCTAGAAAGAGGAGGACCAGTGTTTGTTGGTTATTTAAAAAAACAGCAATATTTGATGAAATGTTTCATAATGATGCTGCTGTCTTTTTTAAGCTTTTTTAGGCATTCAGCCATTAAGTACATATCTGCACAAATTGGTACTTGTTTAAATGTTACAATGCTTTTGTGTTCAAGATGTTTCTTTCCGCATTCAAAACAGCAACTTATTTTTCCATAACTAAAGATCAGGGATTTTTTGGAAGCACCCTTTCGTTTTGAAAGAAATACAGTTTCCTTTATAACACACGTCAGTTCTCCCTAAGCTAACGAAGGGTTTAATTTTAAAAGTGACATCATTAATTACCGCTGAAAGCAAGGAGAGGTTTCCTTTCCAAGGCCACTGAACTTCTTCTAATTCCAGTTCATCATTTAAAATTTACTCTTTTTAACACTTGCTTTGACATATTAAGGTACATTTTATAGATTCTCTTTCTCCTTTCTTTCAAAAAAGGACTTGCTCTAAGTGTTTTTTTATGGCAGTGTTTTAACAACTCCTGCTTGCTTTGCAACAGAATTTTGAAATTTCTTCTGAACAAAAAGCGATTCAAGGAGACTCTGAGGCCTTATGATGTGAAGGATGTGATAGAGCAGTACTCAGCTGGGCACCTTGACATGCTGTCTAGAATCAAATACCTCCAGACAAGGTAAGGCTCTCTTTTGCCTTTTTATTGCTGAATCACAGCTCTTGGATCCTGTGTTCTATTCCAGACTGGAATACAGACTTCATAAGCATCCATGGTGACTATGGAGAATCTGCATGTTCTCCCTCTTTGTGTGGGTTTTCACCAGTGTGCTCCGGTTTACTCCTCCCTTTCAAGCCTTTCTAGCTATGCTAATCGCTGTGTCTAAAGTGTCACCCTGTACTTGTGTGTGCCTTCTGTGATGAAGTGACATCCTATCCCTGGTGTAGCCCCTCAATGTGCCATACACAGTACAACCAGGATAGACTCTGGGTTGCCTCAACCCTTACCAGCAATAGGTGGCTTTTTGATAATAGTGGAATGGTTTATTTCTGTAGTTACAAACAGCTCTGCCATATTTTAACAGCCCCATCTCATTTGCCCTCTGCAGATGTGAACCAGTGCTATATACACCAGTTTTCTTCTTGAAATATTGAACACAATGCACAGTTCAAGGCTGTTGGATACCTATTTTATCATTGCTGAGTTTCGATGTTAATCTGGCAAAACTCTGCATTAATACTCCTGAAAGGGTGAGGACAAGCCTACATGGAGAATGGAATCGGTTGTAAAATGCTACACTGTCTGCCCCAAGGGGCTGATACAGTCTATTTACCTGCCACCTCTTTCTCATGCTACAAGGATGCTTATGGGCGTGCCAACATAGAACTGTGTGTTGCAGAAAGATGAGGCCACCAGCATTATTTAAGTTTTAGTCTGAATAGTATGAGATCAAATCTTCGGAGGTCTACTCCGGAGGTTTACTCCACAGGACGAAGATGTTTATGTAGTCCTTATATAATTGAAATACTTTTTATTCCTTTAAAAATGCATCTTAAATTTGGTATTGGACACCTTTAAATGCAAATGGTGAAATGCGGCGTGCAGTCTTTCTTAAAACTTTTGGAATATACTTCTTCTGATCTTATGGTTTTTCCTAAAGGGAATTTTATTTGGAATCAATGTGATCCAAGCCTAAATGTGTGGATTGCTTGGCATTAGAGCCAAGATTAGTGTGGGTGAGGATATGCAGAAGATGGGAATGTCATATAGTCTTCGAAAAATGAAGAAGCATGTAAAAAATAATACATGAACTCCTTTATAGGGCTAAACCGAGTTATATTTCACCTTGAGAGAAGGTATGAAATTCTCTTATAAACTGAAACCTTAGTTTCCCCAGACTTCAGGATTGTAGACTATGTAAATCGAGTGCTCTTCTACGATTACAAGAATTCTTTGGCTTACATAAATAAGAACAGGCAGATTAGAAGTAGTCAGTTCGGTTATGAGAACCACAGTGTTGTAGGAAACGTGATGCGTGAAAACAAACTGTTCCTTTAGTATGGGAACCAAAAGCCTGTCAATGACATCACTGTTTCTTGCTTTTATTTACCCTTCCAGAATAGATATGATCCTGGCCCCTGGACCCCCTTCAACCCCAAAACATAAGAAGGCCCAGAAAGGACCCTTTTCCTACCCTTCCCAGCAATCTCCTAGGTTTGTCTCTGTTTTGTTGGAAACCCCCCTTTTATTTTTTATACTCTTGTTCTCTTCAAAACTTTTAGAAAAAAATCATTATATTGGTGTGATAGATGTCTTCAAGTGAAATATAAAAGTCTGTGAAAATTTCTTGTGTGGTTGTTTGTATTTGTAGATAAATTGTGTGAAGTGCATTTTTCAAGTCTTATGTGCTCCCAATATTGCATTGTCTTGGGCCAAAAGACACTGCCTTTTTATTGCTCTTCTTTTAATAAACTAAAGAATTTTAATACAAATCAAATAAGGATTAATTCTGTTTATGGCTGCTTTTTTACCAGCTTTACAAGGTAGTTTATGTTCCTGTTCATTTATGAATAATGTAAATGGAACTTTATTTGTCCTGTAAGTATGAAATATAGTCAAGGAACAAGTAAAGGTTTATTCCATTCTGAAAAGAAAAGAAACACAACATTTCGGCTGTGGAGCCTTCTTCGGAACAAGGCTCCACAGCATAAACATTGTGTTTCTTTTCTTTTCTTATCAGTATGGAATAAACCTTTACTTGTTTCTTGGCAGCCTACACATGCTGACACAACTACCTACTTGAAATGTAGTCAGGCATGTAACAGTATTTTGCTATGCACATCACAGGGAGATTTAATAAAGAATTTCTAAATTGTAATGTAAAATTGGAAAAGGGCAAAAATTTATACCACCTCTCATTTAAATTGCTTAAGAGTTTAAACATTTTTATGTGGTGTGATTGTTTTTCAAACAAGCTAGAGTTTCTCCATTGCTGATGTTTTTGTTGCGGATATACAGAAATGCCTAAAATACAACACTAATTAGCCTTGTAACCGGAAGAGTAGATGCATGTTACGTTCCTTTTTCACAGACACGATCCCTACATAGCCAAAGCATCAGGACCAGAGGCAGAAGACCAAAGCATGATGGGAAGATTTGTGAAAGTTGAAAAACAGGTAATTTATGATGCAGGAATTTTCAGTTGTGATTTCATCTTCTTGTTTCCTTTCCAACAAGAGCTAAAGGTACTCAACCACTAATAAGCTAGTAATATGGTTATTCAGATGATTCAAAGTCTTTTCAACATCTGAACAGTTTGAGACAATTCACTCTTAGGCTTAACTTAAGGTTTTCAGAGCTCATTTGGAACAGAAAATAGAAGATCTAAACTGCCTTGAAACCTTTTCCATTCTTATTAGTACTCCTCCATGTAGTGTTCAGAGTCTAAGAAATGTACACCGTTCTTCTTTTCCAGGTGGAGCACATGGAGAAGAAGCTTGACTTCCTGGTTGACATGCACATCCAGCGCATGGACCACCTGCAAGTAGACCCTGTAACAAACGAAGTGGCAGTAGATTCTTGCATTCCCCAGAGCCACACTGCAGAAAAAGAGGACAGCCGCTACACAGAGATCAGGAGGGTGTTCTTCAACTATGCGGAAACCTGTCCTCACATGTCCTTTCAGATCCCAGTGAGCAAGGTGATGCCTTATGGCTTCTTTCAGAAGGAGTCAAGTGACACTGGGTTCCCCGCAGATAGGCCTGGATGCATGATGCTACCTCCATCAACTGTCCCTTCCTACATGGAGAGACCCAGTGTTTTACCTATCAGCACACTGATGGACACCAGGAGGGACTCTGATGGTGAGTTCCAAAGCCCATTCATGGATTATTTGTCACCAAGGCAGGGGCGGACTGTGGTGAGGGACACGGACACTCCTCTGTCACTGCTGTCTGTCAACCATGAAGAACTGGAAAGGTCTCCCAGTGGCTTTAGTATCTCTCAAGACAGAGATGATTTGACTTTTGGGCCTTGTGGAGGAGGGTCAAGTTGGATGAAGGAGAAGCGGTACCTAGCAGAGGGTGAAACAGACACTGACACTGATCCTTTCACACCTAGTGGGCCTCTTCCTTTGTCCTCCACGGGTGAAGGGTTTCCTGATTCAGTATGGACCACTCCCAGTAACCCCAATTAGCAGGGCGTCAGTGAGGGAGGGCTGCGCATGGGTCAAATGGTGTAAGACAAAAGAACTGACCACGATATGTAAAGTATACACAATTTGTACAGTTCACCTCATTGAGAAGTTAAAATCAATCACCCAAAGCTTTATCGCTGCAAAGCAAACGGCACTGCATGTAATGCATGCAAATTTAGTGGTAGACACTACAAAGTTCAGGTAATGAATAAAAAGAACAAAATGTAACATTAATAATGAAAGCTATACCATTTCATAACATTTTTTAAATAAAGGTTTCTTTTTTTGTTATTTTTTGTGCATGGTTTGCATGGAGCTGCACCTTTTAGAGAAAGGGTTAAACCAAATTTCTTCAGCTTTATAATACAGTACATGTGGCTTAGATGCTTACTTTTGGGTCAGAGACAACGTGTAAAGTGTATTTTAGTTTTGGTGCCTTTTTCTGTTCAGTGCACCATGGATCAGCCTATATACTTCCTAACCTTGCTTACATGACTTGGGTTAAACTTTAAGATGCAGTATGCACTTGTTAAAATAGCAACTTCCAGTACTTTAAGAACAGTCAAAGAATTTTCACAATTTTTAAATAATATTTCAAAAAACTAAAAAAAAGGGGAAAAGGGAACATTTCTGCAACTTTGTGGTGTTTGTTATTTCAAACATGGTGTTCTGTGCATTCCCAAGTGCATCCAAAGCAGTAAGTATCACCTTCCATGAAAACTGTTTCATTACAAAAAAGAAAAGTTTGAAAAAATGTCTCTAACACCACAAGAAAGAGCTGTACTAGTAGAAGTATATTAGGGTACTGTCTATTAAAAAAGGAACATTGTAAGAGACATTGTAAACATTAGCTAATTCCAGGCCTTAGAAACCATTCATACAGTACCTTTGGATTTGTCTCAAATCAGTCTCCAATAATTTATATTAAAGTCAACTATGCTTAAGATCACACATGAACACTCACATAGTCTAGGTATTAAAGTACCTAGAACATTTGAGTGTTGAGATGGTTTTTGAAAAAAGGAACCCCTCCTCCAAATTGATCATGGAAATGGCCAGGTAAAAACATGAGATGAAACAATTGAAAAGGAAAATACCAGAAACACAGAGTCAAGATAGGATAGAAAATATGCACAAATTCATTTGACAACTACATTTTTTATATACAGTATATCATATGTTATTGTAGGATGATCCTTCCCATCACACTGTTAAAACCATTGCCATGGGTAGATCAAATTCCTTAAATATGTTAAGTAAGCTAAAATAAAAAATATGACTCAAAGATCAAGTATCAGGGTTTTGAAAAGTACAGCATTTGTGTCTCCTCAGCTATCAAAGTAAAATACGTTGAGTTAACATTTCTTTTTTTTATTTTAACATTGAAAGCTTGAAAGTGATCTCACTGCACTTTTACAACATCCTCTCTATGCATTATGTTTTCAGTAAAAGGGGCACAGCATTCCCTTTGACTCACTAAAATGCTACAAACAAAGAAGCACTTTGGGTTTCTTGTTTCCTATGACATTATTGCTGGTATTGCTGTGTTAATAGCTCAGCAATGTTGGCAACAATGAACCAAAATGCTTGTTTTTTCCTTTTTTTTTTTCTTATTGTGGGTCAAAAAACACAGTAGGATGTGCAATGCCCCCTGCAATGAAAATAGAATACTGTTTGCCTCAAAGCATGTCTGCTTGAATACTTACTGTATTGTCTCACAAATACCATCTTTGAATTTTTTTTTTCATCTGGAAAGCTTGAATTATGCGTGAGGACTTCTGGAGTGGACTGTAGTTTTTCTCTCACCTGTTGATCCTAAATCAAGAAATGTGTTGCAAGTTGTAAATGTAACTTCCAAGTTGTTGGCTTTTATCATCACTTGAAATGCTAGTAGTTTGCACAGGCACCTACAAAAAGCTTCACTTGTTTCCTGATTATTTTTCAGTTACATACAGTAGATATATTTTAAAAAGCATACTGCATGTTATAAAAGCAGAATAGGATACTCCAAATGTGAACCTTTTTAAAATGTATTCAAGAAGACTACCTTGCCATCATTTCCCCTCTGCACAGTGGTAACACTTGTGTCTGAAAAATGTATTCACCTTTATCTTTCAGGCTCCCTTATTGATCATCATGTAGTTGATGAGATAGAATAGTATATTTTAGCTACAGTACATTGACTGTTTTCTTTCTTATTTAAAATCGATGTAAGTGTATTTCCAAATAATTTCCTCACACATTTAAATTATTTTTCTAATACCTTGAGAAACTAGTATATCCTAACAACCTTTTATTATCTAGCATATATATCATGTTGAATTATAGAATTGCACTGAAAAGGTATGGAAAATTCATACAGTAAATCCAGCTCTGGTTAAGTAGAGTTCCCTGAATTTCTCTTGCACAAAGGGAATAGTAATAACAAGCTTTTCAGTGATCACCATGCACTTTATAGTTTTTTATTTCCACTGCATCTGCATGAACTGTTAGATTCAATAAAGCCATGGAAGTCTGTAATTCATATTCCATTTCTGTTTTGTAATTTGTCATCTATTTTAGTCAAATAACCCCAAAGTTTTAACATTGAACCTGAAAAACAAATATGAATTAAAATATATAATTTCTTTTAAAAAAGGCAAAACAAACCAAGAATAAAAATATCCAAAGATGTAAGGTTCTTTACCTATAATCTACAGTAATACTTGTTTCATAACCAACTAAAATAAAAAATAGTGGTTTAATTCCTAACATTTGAATAAACATATTTGAAAATTGAAATCTTCATTTACTGTTCTAAATGTAGGAGGTTTTCACGTTTCCTCAGATGTACCAGAAATACTTTCTGAAATAATAAAATCATGTTTTTGCTGAAGAAAGAAGAGTTTTCTTAGGTTACATTAAACTGGTGAGAGGAATCTAACAAATCTACACTGATGTCATTTGTCTGAGTTTTACATTTTGAATGGCTTTGATTCAGATTTGCATGTTGTTTTACATATCAGTTTGCATTGCTAATCAAACATATGCTTACTGTCTATACTTATACATTATAAACTAATGTTTCCCTGAGCACCTTAATAACCTATATTGGATATTATTGGAACCTCCTTCTCTGTTTGTATATAAAATATACAGTACAAATTAATTTAATTGCTGGAGTATTCTTATTTTCTTTTATTCATTTTCAAGGCAAATCTGTGTATTTCATGTTCATAATTATAAAGCACTGATTGCTAAAAGAAGAGGCTTAGTTTTGGAAAAAGGATGCCTTTGAAATGCTTTTTAGCCTGTACAGTAAAAGGCTTTTCTGCTTTAACAATGTAGGTGTTAATAATGCAAAACTTGTAATATCAGCTAAAGAAAATTGTCTACAACATTTTTATAACTAGATGCTATCTTGTATTCCTAGATAATACAAAATTTACTAAACCACCATGCTATTCAGTCTGGCATATTACTTGTACTGGTCTTCCAAATATATATATATTGAAGAGCATATCTTGAAGCCTACTCTCTGCAGGCACAGAATGATTTTCTTACACTTGACAATGTCTTGCAGAAAGAAGACAACTAAACCTTAATTGTAGCTCTTCTCTTTGACAGAACAGTATATATTGCAATGAACTTTTTTCAGCCTGTAAAAAGGTATAGAATCTTGTTATTTAATATAGGTAAATATCTGTATTACACTGCCTTTTTGTATAGTACATACACTAAACTCACCTGTGTTTTTCTCTTTAATTAAAATTCTATGTACATTTTAGACACGTGTGCCACACCTCTTTGTCGCACAACTACAGTACCTGTCATGGTGCCACAAGTTTGTCTGAGAAGGAGCTGTTTTGAGTGTTCTTACCAGCTTTCCAAGACTGTATGAATTGTGCTTTTTCATTGGTGATGTACTGTATCTCCCTCTGCTGCAGTTCGGCTGAATGTCTTCTTCATAGGAAAAGTTATTAATGAAAAAGCCATAAACGTCTTAGAAGACGGATTATAAATCAGGTTATTTGGGGCCATAAATACCTGGCAGGACACCACAAAATATTAACAAAATATCAGACACTTAATATTCTAAGTAACCAACAGCCTGCTGCAGTAGTTAAGGTTTAGTTGTTGTTTAAAATAACTTTCAAGTGAAATATTCAGTACACTTATGTTCACACCTCGCAAAACCTATAAAATGGGGCATATGACTGATATAAAGTAATTGTGCCTTGCCCTCTCAAACTTTCTCAAAATAGCCAATAATATGTATCACTCCTCTCTGTTCGCTTTATTGAGCTTTCTCTGTCATTTTTTTATTTTTAAACAATGGGAACACAACTTTTCTACAAGTGGCCTTCAGTGCTATGTATGGTTTTCTTCATTGTAATTTTTAAAAGTACTTGTAATTTATATTCTGGCTTTGTCCAGTTTTAATATGTTCATTTAAGGGTATAATATGCAACTGGTATTCTTACTTGATTTTTTATGTTTTGTCTCTACAATTGCAACAGTTATTAATAAAGAGAAATCAAAATACAACAGTATTCTGGAGGTTTAAATTAAAATCTAACACTTTTACTGTGTATTGACAGACGTGTAGTAAAATACATATTTATCCATCTAGTGTACAGTACATAAAGTAGAGACAACTGAGGCAATTGTCTCAGACAATGTTGAATTACATACTGTACTGTATATTGAACAAGTTGTGATTCCTGCAGTATGATGGACGGGTATAGTGTGAGCCTTCTGGATCCTCCAGCTGCTGAAAGACCAGGAATTTACAGATTCAGCATTGGGCACTGTGGAGTGTAACATGTTGGGGATCTTAAAGTGGGCTATTATCCCATACAGCAGCACATTCATTACCACAGAGGGCGCACAACCCTGGGGCCACTTTATACAAAGTTCTTGGCTAAAGCCAGTTCCCATTTTTAGTCCAAGAAGTTCAACAGGTACCCCCTTCTGGTTCTTCTACAAAAGGGAATGTGCACTAGTTTCGTTCTGTGTTACTCACACCTAGTAGGTTCAGTTCTGGGTGCCATCAATGGAAACATAAACAGAGCTACCACAGGGGTTTTGCTGCCTCAAAGTGTCTTTCACTTTGTAGTGTCCACATTGCTTTCCATTGCAGACTTGTGTGATGATTGGGGCCTCAAACTTCCTTTGAGCAGGCTCCAGGGAATTCATATACAGTAGCTAGGATTTGCAGCTGGGGATGTGCTGAGTCCCCATGCCATTGTTATCTAACACCCTAAACATCGTGGCAAAACTTTCAGTAGATGAATTTGAGAGAATTCTCCAGGCACCCAATTTCCCTGCTCCCAATTCCTACTATGCCCTGTGTAATCTAGGAAGCTGAGTGTAAGAAAACATGAATCACAGATGGGGGTCAATGCCGGACTCATGCTCCGGTTTTCATCCTGCAGTGTGAAATTCCTCAGAGAAGCATCAGATGCAGCTATTACATGACCCCATAGAGTTTCCCTTTGCTCTTCTTGAGCAGCATTATGTTAACTCTTGGGACTTTGGTAAGCTGTTGTTCAACCAACACGATAGTGACCCTGCTTTTGACTTGAGCAATCAGTCAGAAACCCCTGATGACACGCAGAACATGCACACTGTTCCCTTTGTCAACATGGCCCCTTAGAACAGCTGTTGGCTCAAAGAGGCTTCCCTTCTTTCCACCTCTTCACTTAAGTGACTTGGCACCCCACATTTCCAACGGTTTAGACCCCCCTGGCTTCTTCAGTATGCTTCCTAATTCTCCCAACTCCCATCACTCACCTGCGTGTTGCTTCTGTTCTCTCTGCCTTCCACAACACCTCTTCAAGACTGCCAGACCCAACCTCGCCTGCAACTTCTTGGGAAAAGATGTGTGGTTCCTGGCCACCTTCTGTTTGCAAGCTTTTACTGACAGTGAGAAAGGAGGTCCACACTGCCACAGCCATGAAGATACAGTAGCAGTCCATTGTCTTGAACAAAGGATGCAGTGTTACTACTTATGTTTAGCAGCGCCTGCAATACCAACCCCATAGCAACTCCACCACCTGAAATACGTTTTATATACAGTATCACTCCATAAGGTGCCCACTCTCCACCATGTCCAACTGTACCTTTTACTGTATGCCTATCAGGGTGCACTTCTATCGAATTCAGTGAGGCAGATCTCATCTGCTGATATCTGTAGGTGCTGGTAGAATGTTGAAATGAGCTCGACACCCATGGTGAGGGGCAGTGGAGACTCCTGTTTTTTTGTTTTCTCAGTCCTTACTATGAATCCTGAAATATTCAGGATTATTTAAAATGTGTATGCTATAAATAATTTGTAATTCAACAAAATGGGATGTCATTGGAAGTAGGTGAATATTTTTGCTTATACCGGCCACAATTTTAAGAATGCTCACTGGACAAAAGTAAAGGGATTTTGCAAGAAGAGTTCAGGTAAAAAAAAACTGGTGAGACTTTAGAGTTGAATATAAAGTGAATCATGTATATTATTTATATTTACAAACATTAGGATCACATGAAAAGAAAAGCACCACCTTAAAAAACAGTCTAAAATTGTTAAGGCTTTCTTATCTGAAATGGTTTTGCTGAAAGAAATATAAAGTTACATTTTACCTCTTGGGGGTAAGGTAAGTAAATAGAAAGGAAGCACAATCTTTACTGAAACCTCCTTTCTGACTAGCATACTGTGGGTAAAATCTTAGATTCTTCTCAAACATCTGAGAGTTACAACTGGCCTTTTGCGGTCAGCCAAATTCAGGCAGGTCAATACCAAATACGACAGCAGACCACAAGGTCATACAGAGCAAAGTAATGTCATCCAAAAGCACAAAACGTGTTTTCTGTGAGAGGCTATTCAACACCGCCATCAGTTGATTATTATGGTGGAGTATTACAGTTCCCAAAAGACTTGGCAGTAAATTAATCTATCCAAATTCACTACTTTAATGTTACATTCTTGGCTGAAATAGAGTGACTAGCTAAACCCTTAAGTTAACAACAACAACAAAGAAAGTTTTGAGAAATGCAGTCATATTTTATGACATACAGTAGCTTAGGAAGTTGAAGTGATAATGCTATGAATGTTGCATACACTATTTTAATGATATGTTGCTGAAACTTCAGCACATTTTCAACTCCTGCAGATAAATCCCTCTTTCGGATGAGATCTGGATAGGAAATTTCAAAGGCTGGATAGTCTGATTGGCTCTTGATTGCCTCTTTCTCCATGACCTTATGGTGGACTGCGTTCTGTTGAGACTGACAGTAATCTTTAGTATTCGCTCTGCTTTGTGCCCTGTTCTTCTGCTCTGTTGCCACTACCCTCACCAGGATGATTGACTTTCAGATAATTGATGGTTAAAGAAAGAGGTAGATAAAATATGGATCATTGTTTTATTCCAAACCAATCAAACTGAACTTTCTCCTGTCTTCTTACAATAGAGTGACAATTATTCCTGTAAATATTCTGCACAACCTCTTCACAAAAATAGAGGAAAACCTCTACAATAGACTTTAGTTCCTACGAAGGAATTTCATACACTTTCTGCTTTTTTAGTCCCAAAATGCATCTTAGAAGCAATACAGCTCAGTTTCTGAATGGGAAATTCTACTAATTACTACTTCTTAAGGAAAATTAGTAATTTAATACCAATTCTTTTTTTCTTTTTTTGCTGAGTTCATGGCTAATTGGTCAGTCTTTGATTGTTAGGGCTGTCATTTCTTTTTATGCAAATTAACCAGTGGCTATATATAAAGGTACATTCAGGTCCTTTAATGTCTCAGTTTTCCTAGAAAAAGTTTCCCTAGTCACTAATGGTTCAGCACTATTTTATATGACCAATTAAGACTGTGTGCTTGTGAATCCAAGTGCCGGCTACTGTGACATTAAAGAAACCATTCAGTTTTCACTCTCAGAATAATTACAGCTCCAGGAGTTTCATATATCAAGTTGGCCTGTTATTAAGCCATTTATAATGTGATTGTAAAAGCGAAGTAGGACAGAGACTGCTCTCTACATGCTGGTAAGCTTGCTTCTGTGTAAGCTCCAGCCTATAGAGTATTTCAAGATGAGATATTAGTAATTTAAATAAGACTGACATTTTCATTCAGAGTTTATATAGAACATCATGGACTAATGGTGTCATATCTGAAATGGAATTCCAATTGTAATTCAGAAGGGAAAATCTGACAAGGTAAGTTCAATTTACATGCAAATTAATAAAAACACCTGTCTTCCTCATAGCAGAATAGATGCTGATTTTTATTTATTTCTTCCAATTAAAATTAAATTATATGAAACAATACCTCTACTACTGCTAATAATTGTTCTGCTATGAAAACACAGTATCATTTTAAGGTAAAATGTAGAATGCTATTTTACAGCAGTACTTTTTTTTTGTTCTCTTTAGTATAAAGAATATAATTTCCAATGTGTCTGTCAGATTTACAGTTTTACATAAACTTTCTCCAGGACAATCTAAATATTAATGTACCACACTCAAGAGCCAATAATGGTTTTATGTATATACTGTACAGTATAATAATTAAATAACATATATATATATTAAGAAATTCTCTATAGTAAAATGGAGTTAACTTTTTCTCCCATTTTGTCTTGTGAACTTAAAATGTTATACTTTATGTGTCGTATTTTTATGTTATGTTCTTTTCTTTTTTTAGTTAAAAAAACGTTTATCTGGTAACAAATATGTTAAAAAACTGTAAGAACATTTTTAGACAAACATTATATATCTGAAGGTTTTGCCTTTTTTACTGCTTCTGCTCAGTGCCAGATAATTTAATCCTCTTAATTTTTAATTTTGCCTTGGAATTTCTTGTGTAGATTTTACTGTGATAATCATCCTATTTTGAGAGCATCTACAAACCCATCTGAATTAAGATATAAATCGGGAAAAGCAGTGGTCCTAATCCCTGTAAGTACTCTGTTGATATTCTGCTAATCACATCACCCCATTTGAAAATTAACCCTTTACCTGTATCCTTTTTCTATTCATTAAGGTGTTTTGAAATTCAGATACAAGTATTTAATTGAATGCTTACTGTCTGCAATTTGATTTTTAATTATTTCAGTAGTTTGATTAGATCTTAATGAATGTGATGGAGAGATGAACATATTAATTTTTTTTTGGTATAGTTACAAAATGGCAGTCTGACGCTAAGGAGATGGCTGATCCGGTCCTCCTTCACTTTCACAAAGAAAGAACAGGGGACCTGTTGCAAGTGTGTAGATGGAGTATGAGAGAAATGTGCATGGAAAAGTCCAGAAGGCAAAATCTATAAACACGTATACAAACTATATGTAGGACAACGGAAATAGGTGAAGATTTAATCTGCATCCTCAATGTCTGTTGTGAATATCATTTATTAAGAATTCTATCAAAAGCCTTCTGAAAATCTAAATATACTATATATATATATCATATATAATATAATATATATATCATATAATCTGTTTATTTAATCTCTTTAGTATCTAGACATACTATATCATATTATCTTTTTGTATACTGTATGTAGGTACACAATTCATGTATAAAGTACATGTTGTATACTGCAACATACTGTACCAAGCAGAAGAATCAGAACCAATGAGGTGAAAAGGAAACCAAGGAATAGTATACATTTACAATAAAACAGGATAGTACTGTACCAATGCAGGTCAGTGATACAACTGGAAGGTAAATTTTTAGATAGTAGCTTCCCTTTCATACTTGCAGTTTCATCTAGGTTTGACCAATATCAAATGGGTCAGCTAAGTTCTATTAAACAAACACAGTCAACCCAGGTCCAGAAACAGATTACAAGTTCTAACTCATTGAAGAAGGAAATTGTGCTGGCCTCTGTGTCCTGTAGTGAAGTGTTTCTCACTTCAAATGTTTTTTTCAGACACCTACAATAGCAATGTCATAGCAATGGTACGCTTTTCTTTCTTGAAGCACTGCAGATTTAAACAGACTGAATATACAGTATATTTTAATATTTTATTTTGAAATATGTATTTAATGTGCATGCAGAAAGTCTTGTTTTACAGTAGCTGAATTTTTCCTGCAACCGCTGTGTTAACAATGAGCTGGATAACAATGAGCATAAGGCAGGATACATCTTGTACAGGACACCTGTCCATCATAGGGCAGACACTGACACAAACAGGCACATAATCACACAGGGTCAATTTCCCAGAAGCCAATTAATCTACTAGTATGTCTTTTGACTGTAGGAAGAAACTAGAGCATCAGGAGAAAACCCACACAAACATGGGCAGAACATACAAATTCCACACGGACAGAAACCCCAGGCATTGAAACCAGGGCCCCAGTGCCACAAGACAGAATTGTTCACCACTGTGCCACTGTGCCACCCTGTTGCTTGAAAAAAAAAAAATGCACATAGATATTGCACATAAAACTTGACCTTTAATGTGTATGCCCTTAAATCGTTATGTGTATTTCCTTGCTCAGTTAAGTAACACTTTACTCCAGAAGGTGTTTACTGATTATCCAGCTCCACCTACTTACAGTATAAATCTCATATGAGCTTGCACCTTAGCGTTAACTCTGTCTCATGTATTTGTTAGATCTACAGTATGTAATCACTCATAAACATCAATCAATGTGACCAGAGACTATTATTCTAAAGTGCATGTTGAAACAAAGAGTGAGGACCTCTAAAGACCAAAATGAACTGAATTATGGATACAACATAAACATGTAATACGTGAAAAAAAATTCACTTTCTGCAGGATAGCTGCAACCAACTCATCATTAAAAATGACATGGTTACAGGAGCACAGAAAACGTTGGTGCTACTGTGTTATAATGCGTGCTGCAATGCTTCTGCTCTTTGGTTTCTGCAACCACGGTAGGTCATCCTTCTTTCTACCTAAGTTCCTGTAATGAGAATGCTATGGTACATGTACAAATCTAAATGATTATTTCATGATTATTGTTGCCCTTGATCAACTGTTTTCACTATAGGATTATGGTATGATCCCAAAGAGCAATCAAGACTGTTCAATAATTTCCTTATTAGGCTAACCTTCCATTATTTAACAAATGTAATTTAGCTGGGAATTACTGTATGCCATTCTTACCCAGGACCAACAATACCAAAACACTTTCTTTGCTGTTACTACAGGAATTGCCACATAATGATTGTTTGGTTCCAATGTAATCAATAATAATACAATCAACTTTTTTAGCATTAGTGTTGTTTTCCTTAGACTTTTATTTTCTTTACTCCTCATGTCAAGTGCTGAAGGGTATGGAGATTTCCACTCCCCTCCCTTTTACCCCACTTTTGAACCCACGTGATTGTCAAAAAAGCACAGCTGAGGTACTGTATAAAGCTTCTCTACATTTGACAATTTTAAATGTCTATGCTGTTTTACAGTTGTAGGAAAAGATTCTGGGAAAAATCTGGAAAGGAGGGAGCTTTTGGTTTCAAAAGGTAAACGATTTACGGCGAGGTCAACGTACTGCACATCTGCTTAGTTTCCTGTAAAAGTCATACTTGGTATTTCAAGGGTGTTCTTTTTTACATAACTTGCCTACGCAGTTTGTTTTCACTAGCAGATTTGAGTGTACATAATAAATTCATCGACATCCATTATTAGTACTGTAATCTTTTAGGGGTTAGCTGGAGCCTAACCAGGCAGAAAATGGGTTCAGGAGAGGACGCAACCAGGACACCAGTTCATTTCAGGGATTGAAAAAAATACAGAGGATGATTTAAAAACATGAATAAACCTATAGTTCATTACCTATATTAACAACAATGATCAGTGAGCACCATCCGTAATTACATAAATTTGACTAATAAATTATTTCAAGGTAAGACGGCACTATACAGTATAAAGGTTTATACAGTATTAATCCTATTTTAATTGTTCCATCAGTAATGGGAGGTATTTCTTGAGTAATAGATTACAGTAACAATATAATAAAGATATAAACAAGAGAAAGCCATTTACCCCATCTGCTATAGCCTGTTTGTTAGGTACTGTGGTAGCTAATTGATCCCAGGAATCTCATCCATCTGTTTCTTGAAAGAAACCAGGTATCAGCTTTCACAGCATGGCTGGGCTTCCTCCTTTTCTCAGTATTAAGTGCACTTCCACATAGTTTCCACGTCTGTCCTCTGATTTGTGTTACAATGTTTATTCTGAAGAGATCCGCTGGATTGACTTTGTCAGTGCTTTGGAGGATTTTGAACACCACTTGGAGTCTTTAGTGTACAGTAGGTCTCTGAGAAATGATTTTGTCATACAGTAGGAAGCCCCGTGCTGCAGGACTTGCTATCTCTCAGATAGGAAGTTAAACAAAGACTATGAACACTTCTGCTTTTTTATAGAAGCGGGGGTTTAAAGAGCTTCACTACAATTAATTCCCAACTTTAAAGTGTATTTATTCAATAGTGAAGCATTAAACCACAGCTGTTAATAACAATATCTTACAGTGAAATGCACTACAGAAATAAGATGTTAATGCCATAAGCAGTATTACGTCTCACACTGAGAGTTAATTCAATATTTTGCATATTAATAAACAACATTTACAGATTGTAGAATTTAAAAACATGAACATCTGCTACGTTATAATGTCCTTTCCCGTAAATAAAAGTGTGTATTGACAGGCTGACAGTGCAGCGAACTTTGATTTCTTATACCTTTTATGTCATTACAGTCATGATTTTTGTAAAACCTTTTTTTTCTCCTAGAATTTTCAACTAACTACTTTGATCCCACTTCTATAGACCTCACAGATTTTGTCAATATATTACTCAATTCAACAAAAACTGGTAAGCAGTAACAATTTCTGTTTCTTTAGTCTGATGTTTGAATGAGCACAAGCAATTTAAACTACAAAGGGATAAGAAATGTGCAATCCAATTATTGATCTTATTTCGAATGGAAATGAATATCAGCAACAACCAGTCCACAAGAGATTCCTTGTGGGAATAACTATCTCTATTTTGGGGTTTCTTTGTTTAAATTGCTCATTTTCACACTTGATGGATTAAGCAGGTCTATTTGTATAATACGTACTAGTACCAGCAGAGACGTGTGGAGCAAGAGTACTACATGAGTGGATGCTTAAACTGAAACAGTGCAAATCAAGCTGAATTAGTGTTGGGGATTTATCAAACTGCCTACAGAAGGCAATTACAAATATACTTAGTGTCTCAACAGGTCTGTATTTATCTAGCCATGAAGCAGTCATTTCCAAATTCATTTCCAAACTGAATGAGCATGAAGTAGAAATTTACATAAAATGTTATAGGCACATTTGGAAAACATTTTAATCTGTTTATCTGCTTTTCATGTAAGTCTTTATGTATTCCAATATGCATGATGGCTATTGTTACCATTGCCCTAGTATTATGCTTCAATAAGGGTACTAACACTATAAACTGAGAGAGTGAGAATTAAGCATTGTTATACTTTTATCTGATGTGGTTAACGGGAAAGCTTGGAATGCATTTTAAAGACATTTTATGCAACTTCCCATAGTTTGCTTTATTAGTATCCATATCTATGTAAATTACCATATGGTAAAATACTAATCAAAATGAAAATTGGAATTCAATCAAGTTTGGTGTCATAAAAGTTTATATTAAAATAAGTTTTTCTTTTCTTCCTCACAGGTAACAACTATTTGTTTTCAATGTTAAGTGTAACCTCACACAGTTCTCTGGCTCTCCATAAAATTACAATTCTGGTGTATAACAGTAAGTGTGGTTTGCATTTCCTGCCTTAATTGAACATTTTATACCTTACAGTATAGTGTATTTTGCACAATACAATGTGCAAATGAGATACCGTATGCTTAAGTCATTAAATGCAAGTTAAAATATAATTTTGGAAGGTCAAAGCAGATGGGTGATACAAAAGGTTTGCAGTTTCTGTAACAGTAAAATGCTTAGTTTGGGATAGTTTAGTCTACTTAATGTAGACTTTTGAAACTGCGCAGTCAATACTAGTAAAGTTGTCATGTCATTAGAATTTTCCTGTTGTTTAATCATTTATATTATTCACATGCTTTATTTGCATTTACTGTAGGAGTGAGTGACTGTGTGTTTTTCTTATTCTATCTCTGAATGCATAGTTTGGAAAGGGAATTATTCAGCATGCATGATACCAGGCTTTGATCAATGCAGTGCCATTCAGTCACATTACCATAAATCACTACTTGTTGAGTTTATATAACAACATTTTTCTACCTTCCCATCAACCTGTCTGTTGTACTGAACAATTGGTGCATCTTTCCATACATACTGTACATGCCACTAAGAACTCAGTCACGAATAATCCATTAATCAAAACAATGCTAAAAGTATACAATATGCAAAATATCAAAAGTTTATTTTGATGCTCAACAGATAAATTAAACATATGAACATGCCTTTACTGTACATCATTTTTGGGGTACAGAAATAATAATTTTCCTTTTAAAGTTTCCAATTTCAGGAATATTGAGCCAAGCACGTTCCCAATGAGATACTGCTATTGTTTCACCAATAGAACAAATGATTTAACAGGTAAGTGGTGTCCGTTAGTCATGACAGCTTATTCTCATCAAACAGAAAAAGTTAAGACTTTATTTTAAAAACTAAAATATTTGTTAATATATACAAAAATTATCCATTAACCCAGTATGTATCCTGTGAAATGAGTCTGCTTTTAATGATTCCTATCAATAAAAGTGAACTACTAGCACAAAACCATAGTGATCAGGTCTTAAGATCCCATGTTTTTTTACTCAGGTGAATCTTTGCATTTACACACGGTACATTCCAGCCCTATTGTCACCAAGCATATTGAGTTAACATATTCTCACATGTATAATTATTATACTTTCCCTTTTCCACAAATATGCAACTCCCTCTGCCACTCTCAAAATTGGAGGAATTGACAAAAGAACATATCACCTGTTACACTGGGATTGGAATAGAATCGTTTGTTATGTACAGTAATACCACAACACATCTTACACAGGCAAAAAGCTACATTGTAAGTTTTTAGTTACATTTAAAAAAAATAAAAATACAGATATATAATAGCTAAATTATAATAGCTCAATCACAGTGTAAGGGTCAAACATATGAGGTTAATTATGATGTTAGTTATCTCTTTACTATTGTCTAATTTTCAGCCAAATCCCGTCTAGTCCAGAAGTTATGCATTACTCCAGAATTGGTTACTCTTAGTTAAAGAAGGTTTATTTTCAGATTTCACTGCCGTGTTGTTGGATATAATGGAAAATTCCACAAGCTATCTTCAAGAGCTTTTTAAATCTAGCTCCATATTATCTGGTAAGTAGTCAGTTTTCTAGTAAGAAGTAGTTTTTAAGTATTAATACAAATTTTTAGATGTCATGTTATGTTTTTACTAAAGTACAAAAAATTGATGACATATCTGAAAAACAAAGCTTGGTATACTGTATATCATTATTTCAAAAGACAGCTGTCAAAGACCACTTATTTTCTAAACATGCACACACTGACTTTGCACCAATTAATTTAAATCTTCTTTAAATAGAGATTCTAAGCTACAAACAATGTCCCCAATTGTGTCCCCAAAGGAATAAAACATGAATGATCTTTTTTTCACCTGCAAGTCTTACTGAACAACAGGGCTATGCCAAATGCAGAAGCTTACGAATCTTTCTTGACACCAACATATTCAAATTTACAGGGTACATTTAAATCCTACAGAAAGTTAGAATTAGAATGGCAGCTTTTAATTAAAAGAAAGTCCAAATGAATTTAAATGAATAATAATGTCTGACACCTTGTGACTAACCTATGTTGTAAGCCAAAAGGCTCAAAGTACTTCATTGCAGAAACCTGTAAAAGAGAAATACAGTACAAGAGGGAGCAGCCCAAAACTGTAAAACTACAGGTCATGTACAGTGTCACTAACAGTGTTGAAACAGGCTTTAAGAGACCTACAGTAACATGTGTAACAGTACACAGTAAAGGATAGGCTACGCTTCCAACCAGAACTTAACAAATACAAACTGCTACACTATCTGCACCAGGTTCAATACCCTAAACTCTGCCATTGGCTCCCCCGTTGAATAGGTAAGATTCCATTTGAACCAGAGGTGGGTGAGGGTCTGTAACCTGAAACACAATCATGGAACATACCACACAAACACAGCAACGAGAGTCCTGAGAACACAACAACATCACAAGAAATAAGGTGTGCAAAAACACCATCAAAACAGGACAGAATTTTGCCTTAAGAAAATGAAAAAGGTTTTTTTTTAGGTTAACCGTAAAGTTTTTTATTAATCGTTTTTTAAAAAAAATTAAAAGTCATCTGTAATCTGTTCAGTGTATTTCTTGTTTCTTTTTTGGATATAAACAATACTGAAAAGTGGTATATCTATTTTAAGTGAGCCAAAGCAACAACTCAGATTGCATCTTCATCTGCGTGATGGCAGGCAAAACAGGTAAGAAATGCGTTGCAGCAGTTCTCTTCGTACTCTTTAGAAACTGGTCTGATAGTTCTTGATTATCCATTCTTGTATTTTTAATTCATGTGTTCTATGAATATGTGAGCAGTGTATGCAGTTTGTGAACATGAGGGACAGTTGAAGAACAGTTTGTCTTAAAAATAGGTCTACAAAGAGGAAACAGAGGTTATGCATCTAATGATATTAGGACACAACTGTCAAACCACTGTGGTTCTTTACAATGAATCCTGTTTCTTTCAGTTGCTCTAAACAGTTATTCAAGTAATCTCTTCTGTGAATATACAATGAAAGTATTTACAGTACAGATAAAAAAAATTAAAATGGGCTGTTTTTTTTGTGATAAATATTTACAACACTTCACTGAGAAAAACTTTAGTCCATTCTTTAAAAGCCATATATTGTGTACATACTGTATGCCCAGTTTCTGCTCTGTTTCATTAAGATGATGTTTTATTGCACCTTCATATTCTTAATCCTTTTCTTCTCTCTGATACTTAGACAGAGACTTGTCTCTTCTCTGGAAGACAGAATCTGTCAAACCTCTTTTCAGTCACACTGTTATCGGAAATGTTGACAAAGGTAAGAGCAAGTGCTTGATTGGTTCATTTGACCCGAAAATGGAATACACAGACAGTACTGTAAAGAATGACATGAATGCTGATAATATGTACAGTAGATGATTATAGAAGTAATTAGAAGTATAAGAACATGATCATTATAACATTATGTGTTCTTCTGATCATGTTTAATACAACAGATCTTCTTCAACAGATTTTGAAGTCTTTATACTTCAAAATACTTTTGATTTAAGCTACTTGTATAGAACATTTTTTTTGTAATACTGGTTTTCTATTTTAGCTTAAAATATTGTATTTGCATTTACAACTGATAAACCATACTACAGTATATATATACTGTATCTCTTACAGTACATTATCAACTGTAATATATTATCTTTTGTACTGTACATATAATCTATGTTTAAAACAAAGTTAACCTGCACCTGAGATAAATCCTAAATGTGTTTTTTTATATATTTTATTCATATGGACATACTGTAATTCAACAGGTAATGATTCTGTTCACACTCCAAGTCCATTGCTACTCAAAGGTAAGAATACTGGCTATCTGGATGCATTTTGTTCTGTTGCAAAGTTAGCATTATCGAAGTGGTATTGGCACACTATTATAGGATTGTTCTGGGATTGAACATCTTTAAATTTAAAACCAGCTAACAATTTTATTTTACTGGACAATTAATGCAATATTCAACTTTGTTACAATTTTGTCACTTAGAAAATGCAATAAATACAGTACTTCTAACTAAACACAAGTCTATTAATTTACCATTACTACTTACCAAGGCTGTTGGGATACAGTATTTCAAAGCTGTGAGTCAGATTAAGGTGAAAAACACAAGTTAAGGGGGATCAATTTACTGAAAAAAATAATATACTTTAAATTAGAAGCAGTCTGGAGAAGAATACACAAAAGCATAACCTGCTTTGAGTTTAAACACACTGATTAAGGAGAGGACTGTGTTTAAGTAAGGCGAAAGGCAACTATGTAGAAACACTAGGTTTTATGAATGTAGTATAGTTTTTTCTTCTCTATCTTCAACAACAGTTTTTCAAAAAATACAATACATTCTCAAACCCTACCTGCTCCCCAGATGACTTTGTGTTTTCTATACAATAATAAAACTTAATGCCATTCCAACAGTATACAGACAAACCAGGTAAGAATCTGAAATGTTCTGTAACATTGAGTACACTACACTTGACTTTCCATACTGTACTGTTACACAATTCTTGGTTTGGTTTTTTCCTCGAAGCATTTTCATTTTTATTGTGTACTTCAACTATGCAAACACCAAATTTGTTGTAGTGTCAAACCCGTATTTAAAATATAATTTTAAAGATAATGGTCTGAGATGTCAAATATATACATTTTGTTTTTTTGTACAAAGATTGGGATCAGACAGAAAAAAGTTCCAGTGGCATTTCAACATTAAAACCCAGTGAAATGCAACACACTGCATCTTCCCAGTCCACTATAACAGGTATCGATTCTTTTAATTTTGTTATCATATTTATTAAACAGTGATACTGTATCTACATGTACAGTAAGTAAAATCAGACTTTACACAGTTAAAGTATTGTTTGCCATTTGAGGGTTAGCTAATATAGCTTCATTGGTGAAATGAGATCTCAAGAGACTACTGCAATTCCTTGACATTAATTAAAGCTGGCATACTATAACACGTGTCTTTGTAGAGTAGTTTTAATCAACAAAATGTCTGCAGATCACAATGTCTATATTAAAATATAAGCAGAGGTTAATTCTCAGCTGGAATCTTCATTTTCATACACTTGAAGAAGGAAACACAGTCAAATTGCTGTGTTTTCTTCACATTTCCACTTTTCAGCATGGAATTAGCTTCTACTTCTCTGCAGCTTGCTTGCTGACACATCTCCCCTACTCTAAACTACATACTGTAGTGCTATTTTGCCGTTTCACCCAAGCTTAATATACGTTTTTATTCCATTCCTAGAACCGAGATCCAGTGTCATACCCTCTTTTGTTTCTAATGGAATGATTACAAAAGTATTTCCTCGGGATAAACCAGGTAAGAATGCAAAAAACATTTTGGTGAATTAAACTTGCTACATCTGTAGCTTGACATTTCTGAAAGTACACATCATCTAAAAGGAAACCTTAGTCTTTAAATACAAGATTTCTACAGGCAGTATGTTGAAGGGCAAGAAAGTGAAGAACACAGAGAGAACTCAAAGGTAGCAGGAAACTTAAAAGCACACAGGCAGTATGGTACAGACAGAGGTCTGCTTGGTAGTGATATTGCAGGGTCTGAAAGGGTGACTTTAGAGCAAATCATTTACTCTTTAATGCAGAACATTTTTATGCATCAAAACTGATGCACTTTCCCATTTAAGGTGTTCAAAGTCAAGCTCACTGAAGCAGGTTTAAGTCTTTCCCGAGAAAGAGCTTCTACCTTAAAGAGGGTTTTAAGCCTTAAACCTTAAGTTTAAGAATGGTTGGGTGATCCACCAGCTGAAATGGCTGCATTTTGAGGGCTGCATCACGAGAAAAGTAGAACTCAATGGGAAAAGCAAGAAGCAGCTCTAATCCAATTGCACGAAGGTAAAAATAACACATACTGTACACTGCCCCAATACTTTTAGTAAGTGTATCCCCAAAATGTAATGTGGAATTCTTTTGGATAGAAAATATGTCATATGTACAAATCCTGGCAGCATGGCACAGAAATGTCCATTGCAATTAATAATTAAAATACATACTATTGTTTTCATGTATTACTATATTACTTTAAATACATTTATACTAAGAAATACTAAAAATAAAACGCATTTCAACACTGAATTAAATGCTTGCTGAACACCAAAAGGAACTTGTCGCTTATAACTTTAGCAGACTCAAGCTATTATCATTTCTAGAAGGTGCACTGACATTAAATTCTGAGGTAAATTCATGTCACTGGTGAGCATTTGACATCAAGGTAGTCTGCTGTGGATTTTTTAAACTACTAGTGTGAGATGATGAGATCATCAACCGTTGAATTATTCAGCATCATTTGAAACCTCATTAAAATAAATTTTTAAAAAATCATTCAAATGTTTACGGAGTAAGAATATTTCTGCCTGGCTTGATTTTAATTAAACTGACATTTGGATCTTTTGAGAGCTATTGAAAGAGCAGAAAAGAAGGTAAAACAACCAATAAATTACTGTCACAAATTAGAGCACTTCCTATCCATTAAATTATGTATCTTACACCTTTACACATGTTAAAAAAAAAAACCTTGTACAAAAGATTTACTGCATTTGCATCAACTGAAACTGACACTGGATGGCAGCAGATATTAAGTTTCAATAACGCTAGAGCCTTCTCTTTATAAGAAAGACCTACTGGAAATTTCCTTGTAAAAGACCCGTTTTATAAAGAACGTTTAATAGATATAATTGGAATGTATTTATCCTTCCTAATTAGTTCTTATAAAACTAATTTAGCCTCCCCACTTTTTGGATGGTGATGACAGCAGCATGCACCTGTAAGAAGTCTTGATTGGAACCTACTGTACAGTATAAGTGGAGTCTCTCTGGGTTTGTGATGAAATAAGACAAGCTTGGATAGAGAACATTAAAAAAGTCGAATCTGTGCGAATGTGAAAGACGCCTTAGAAATAATACTGTTTTATATGTTTTCTTTATTGTGTGGATGCCTTTAGTAACAGTCTTGGTTTTAACAGACTGACTATGTTTTAATAAAAAAACTCAATCACATTTTCAGTTTTAGCACAATCTCTGGCAGTTTAGGTACTGTAAATTTCTTTTCTGTTTCCTTATAATTGTCTGGTGCACTGGCTAGTGTCATCATTCACCACGACCATTATTTTGTCTGCATGCGTTTAGCAAGAGTAGGAAGTTATCATCTCATAAAAAGACGAAAGCGGTGTCTTGTTTCTTTGCACACAAAAAGGATGACTGCATTCCGCTTTTTCTTGGCTTGAAACAGTAGTCTGATTATGTGTTATGTTTGTGTGTTTTATTACGTAAAGGGAACCAGGGACTTCTTTACCCGGACAGTAACTGTTACATAGAGTACAGAGAACTGGTTTATAGTTTGTTATCCTAGAAATCACCATTCCACTAGAGGGCACTACAGACCTGTTAAACTGCATCTTGAATACTCATGCTAAGCATGGATATGGTACAACTCTCCTGGTCTGTGTTTAAAGGTATTATCGGGGACTACAAACTTACTGTATGCTATTGTGCTTATTTAAAAGAACCAAACCTTGATTATAAATGTATTTGATTTAGAGACGTGGCTCTGCCTATGAGACAAGTCCTACAACCATGTTGCCTGTAAATGATTTAAAAAAAGCCTCTAAGCTCACTGCTGTTTGTCATGGAGTCAGAATTTTTTTCTCAAAATTCATAGTGAAGTTCTTCATATGGGGAGTACTTTCACCTCAGGATAGTAGAACCTGATGTTTTGTATTACCACACTGTAATAATAAAATAGAAGGCTGGATGCTGGTTTCATCACAATCTGGAGAATACGGGACCAATTAATCTGTTCATTCTATTTTCTATCACACAGTTCCAAGAGCGCAGCTGATATTCATAAAAGGATTTTGGGGTAATCCCCTGAATAACAGAAAAAAAAATTCACATGAAACACGGCTTCAATCCCCTTGAGTCTCTTTCATAACTAACGTTCACCTAACATTTAGTCTAAGTAAAACTAACAACAGTGAGTTTAAATATGAGCATGAAGCTCAGTCTAATAAGATACATTTAATGCCTAGACAATTAATGTATGTCTTCAAGATTTTCTTGTCAGACATTCTTAAATCAGATTCTGCCTGTTCTGAATTTTTTTTAATTGTGGTATTAAGGTTTAAGGCACCCAAATATTTCTTTAAGAATATTTTTACAGTATTTCTACTGGCCCAAAAATGAATTCTGATAGGTATAAATATGTGAGCTGATCAGTAAACTACTCAATTGGAGCAACAGAAAGCCAGTATAATGACATACTGTAAGAAAGGTACCAAACAGGAGGTGTACATTTGACCCCTCTTGTATACATCATCGGTGAAAATAAACATTTAATTAAACTCAGCTAGATTTAAACATGCAATTTTTGGTTTGTAACATCAGCACTTTGGCCTCTCAGTTATAGGTAGCTTTTTTTCAGAATTGCTTCCCTTGAGAACCGTCATCATTTTTGTCTGCAGAGATGGAGCAGAACAGTAACTGCTGTGTCTGAATTGGGTTTTTATATTTCCTAGGCTGTCCCTGGGAAAGGCCAAAAGTAGTAAGTGTGGTGACAGAAGCTATGGTGACCACTGGGCTCCCTGTGACAGTCATTCCGAAATTGAATGCTTGTGTGATGGAGATGTGTAGGTTCTTCCAGCGGTGCCTTTGTCGTGTGTATTCAAAGAGGCTGGAATTAAGGTGGTGTATCAAAATTAAATGTCACATGATAAGAATCTGTACACAATTGTGTTTGGTTAATGTAACCATGAAGATGTACAGTATTCAAGTATACAGTAGTCTTGCTCATGTCATAACAAATACTAGCATGTACCTGTTTCTATACAACAATGTTTAACATTACACATTCCATATTTCATATGTTCTGTAAGAACACTTTATTTGTAACATTTTTTTAGATACTGTGCTGAATATTATTCCTGGTATGTGAAGCACAATTCTGAGATGTGCAGAAAGGTGAAAAGGATTGCCTTTTCTAAGAGTAAGTAGAGTTTGCCTTTTTTCCTTTTACTAGAGCAGTTACTGTATGTGTGGTGTCACCTATAACCTGAAATTCTTTTGTGGAGAACAAATTTCCCTCTCAGTAGAAATTACTTAGGGTAAAACACCAGTGCAGTGTTGGTTTTACTAACACTTCCTTTGTTAACCCCGATATGATTAATCTATTATGAACCATGTGAAAATTGGTCCATATCTGCAATAACAAGCTTGTTTCTGTGAAAATATATAAATGTGCTGCTGCAGTGCAAATGAATAATCATCTCACTTTAAATACATTTCCAAAACCTTTCCAATCTGTCTTTAACCAATTTCTTAGTAGTGAAACTACTTAAAGTTGCTAATGGCCACTCTTAACATCTGTTTTCAGTGCTCTTCCTAATTTTCTTAGTCTCAGTGCTATACAATACTGTAAATTATGACTTCCCTGGCAATGGTGTTAGGTATTGGCTGACTAAAACTACCACAAATAGGGATTCAAATGTACAGTATTTGTTACAGATGGCAAATAAACTTTCACTTGGGCTTTAAAAATGCCCTATGATCAAGGAAAAGTGATGTACTGCAGGTGATACAGTACTTCAAATGAATCGAAAAGTCAAGTTCCTGACTACTCTTGGCACTTTTTCAAAGTTTTTTTCAAAGACTGTTATCTCTGGTGTCTGACCTCCCGGAAGTTCCCTCTTAACTCTCTGAAGCAAGTTCTAACTTCTGCAACTGAACAGCTGTGAAATAGGACTGTTGGTGCATATTAGTCGAACCACATTACTCAGGTGAGGTCTGCAATTCATTGGTGGAAGAAATGCATTCTCTCATGTATAGTATGGTATGAAAGAAAAAAAAAGATTAATTTATTCTGATAAGAATAATAATTCTGATTATTAATTCTGATTCTGATTATTATTATTAAGATTATTATTCTGATAAGAATAATAATATAGGTTACATTACATTTTTATGTTTCATATTCATTTTGATGTATGATATTGAAATGAAATGGTCTAAGACCAAGTTAGTTGTCACTAAAGTAGCAGTTTAAGTACTAAATTGCTATCCTGACATTCTGGATGACATTTCAGTGACACAGTTGTTTTCACTTGTTTCTACTTTTAAATACGAAAAGGCTGAGTAAGTGATAAGTGATATACGATAAGGCTCTAATAAGATAACATTGTTAGAAAGGCTTTTTTGGTGATTGTTTCATCTTCTGTGTTTGCTGGATCTACCTTTGTGATTTTAATTTGTTCATTATTCGGCAATATTTGTATGTATTGTAACATGCTTTTAGATGGATGCTTTTACAAAATCACATTTTTATCATTGTGCTCTCTTTTTTAAAACATTGTTATACTTCTCTCTTTCTTTTGAAACGGAATTGGAGAAGTACAGTATATACTGTTGTATAATGTTTTTCATTGATTTCCCGTGTGTTCTGAAATTGGGTTTCAAAGTTTATATCCCATTGCTAAATAATTCTTATCTTGGATCCGCATAAAACATCATCTTGCTTCAGGTCAGATTTCCACTTGCGGCGCAATGCATGCAGCCCAGAATATTTTTTTCTGCCAGCATTCTTACTCATTTAAAATGCATTGACCTACAGCTGTTCTGTGGTACATATTTGACTTTTATTTATAGATGAAGCTGACTACAGTCTGCCTCTTTTTTGCCAACTATGGAACTCTTGCTGATACCTTAAAATGAAAAGAAATTTAATTCAAACGTCAAGATATTCCCAAAGTAACACCTGAATGTGATTTCTTTGCTTAATATTAAAGCTTTCTGAATTGGATTTCGAAGATAATAACATAAGGACAGTCTGTGGACTGGTAAAAGCAAAAGTACACATTTTCTAGCACGCTGCAGAATGGACGTACTGTAACATGATTTTAGGCAAAATAAAACTTGACGGGGGTTTATGAATTTCCACTGCCAGAGATCCCAACTGTTCATGCCAGGTCTGTTTTATTCCGTGTCCCCCCCGATCTGTGCAGCAGGGGAGCTGTAAATAGTTTTGAATTGTTAAAAACTATACCAGCATTAGATAAAAGCTTACTGTGGGATGACAAAGTAAAAGCAGAACAAAATGCAATATAATGAAATCCTGATGAAAGCACAGTAAAGCCTTTAAGAGGTATAATTAAGCATCATCTACCATTGCAATCATTGCAAACAAGTATAGAGACTGCAGTTGTTCCTTTTAAAATTTAAAATACTCATTGGTCAAGAACATGGAAACAGTACTGACCATTTAAGCAGAAGGCAGTAATTGAAATAAAATGTAAAGACCTATAAAAAGCAGACAGTCCTAATGCACCATCTCCATTCCATGCCACTGGTAAATACACAATTCTGCACATCCTAAATTCAGCTTGCCAGGTTGTGAAACTAAAATGCTTCTGCAAAAAAAAAAACAAATCTTATACTGTTAAATATTAAATATTAAAGTTTTAAACTGTGGAAATGACAAATTGCATTTTAGTCCATTAACAGGTGTTTTTGATTTAATGTCAAAGGTATGCCCTGCTGTAAGCATTTTTAAAAGCAGGCTGATAAGTGAGTTGGTTTGGATGAGATCATGTCAGTTTCAATTCTCAGTTGATTAGTATCAGATTCTACAATCAAATGGGAATAACAGCATTGTTTAAATATTGCTGTTAATACAGCCAGTAAAAGTGCAATCATCAAAAAAGGCGTGCTGGGTCATTGCAGATCATTCACGAATTGGACCGGCAGATAAAAATTAAACATCTATTGATATGGAGTAATTATAATGACAGCTCTTCCAAGCAAGGCTCTGACTGAATCTGTCAGTATTCATAATGAATTTTTATTACTGCGTATAACAGGATGAATTGTTTTGCTGCTTTTTTTGTATGCATCTACTGATGTTCTCCTTAGTCGACAATATTCAGACTAAGGATTTACCATAGAAAACATTTCTACGGAGAGAATGTTAATCATGTTGATGCTGGATAAGTTTTTAACAATCAAGATTTTGCTTGAGGTGTCCCTGTAATTCCATTATTTGGGCACAGTTTAGGAATACCATGCTTTATTTTTAATAAATAATACTGGAACTACAGTGACATCTATTGTAAACCATTTGTCTTTTGTTTATCCCGAATTTGCATAAAGTTAAATAGCTGCGAAAATGCACTAGAGATTTATTGGAATATCCTATAATATGCAAGGCTTGTGGTCATCTTACAAATCTACATGCAGAACCTAATATTTAAATATGAAATACTTTGATACATCCTACAGTATGATGCCTCAGTGGACAGCATATTTTATGCAGATGACTGAGTGGTCCTTGTCCTTTTGTGTGTTGTGATTTGTATCCATTTTCTTAATAAGGAAACAAAAATTTTCTATGTATCTTCCAGGCTGGGTACTTCATCTTTTATATAGACTTCAGTATATTTCAGTCACTAAACAGAAACATATTATAGCAATATGTATACAATGCATAGATCCAAAATTAATCTAATTAAAGTATCCTGTTTATGTTTTTCAGCTTTAAAACAAAAGTGTCTGGCAAAGATGTGCACAACCAAGTAACACAATCAAGAATCAGTGCCTCGTGTGTGGCCCGCGTCTTTGAAGTGTATGAAGTGCTTTTGTCTGATGGTCTGTGGATATGCTTTATATTGTGTGCCTCACATAAGCACATTGTCTTTGCTACTATCTACATGTCCCAATAACATTTAAAAGATGTTATGCAAATATTTTTTTTCCTAGGGTTTTTGTTAAATGTTCTATCTTCAATTTTTTTTCAATATTTTGGATATAATTTTTTCAGAAAGGTTCAAAAGTATTCAATCCACATGAATGCCATTTGTATTGATATTTCATCCAGATCAGCATGCAATTATTGATGCAGAAATAAAATGTCTTCCATGCACTGGGTGGTGGAGAGAGTTTTCTATGTTTATAGGACAATAGTTGTACACTATAGAAGTACTACATACTGCACATGATGATACAAACACACTTGGATGACAATTTTTCATTTTTCTGGTAATACTACACATTACACATACTGTGTGTGCTCTGTTATATTTTACCATTGTCTGCAATTAAAGTGAATAAACTTTTCTTACAATAATTTGCTTTCACTTGCTTTTCATGTATTTGACTAAACACTGTACAGTAATAATACCACATTTGTTTTATAACCAAGTGGTAGTTTAATAAAGGACGTTCTGTTACAGAAACAAAAGGTACAATATTAAAGTAAGCAAGACTGCTGACAGCTGACAGCGAAAAGGTCATAAACAGAACTAACAAAAGGATGAATGGTATTTCAAAAGCCCAGAGATACCAACATATT
The DNA here is from genome assembly GCF_055471065.1 of Atractosteus spatula. Lineage (NCBI taxonomy): Eukaryota > Metazoa > Chordata > Actinopteri > Semionotiformes > Lepisosteidae > Atractosteus > Atractosteus spatula. The sequence continues at coordinate 55,329,279 of NC_142711.1, read as the reverse complement.
AATCATCCTGAGAAATGATCATAATATTTAGCAAACATATTTGCTTTTGAGTTGCTTAACACAAGCACATTTAAACCATTTGGACTTTTATAGATTTCCCACTTCCAATAAACCTTTTGAACTGGAACATTTTGATGCTTTGAATGACTGGACAGGATGGGGATAGAATTTGTAGGTATATTTGAGTTCAACGTGAGAACCTTAAATAGATATCTCAGAAACAAAAAGGATTATTATCCAACAAAAGCATTTGTTCTTTGTATTAACAGTACTTTCCTGATGACCTCAATTCATTGATGGTGTATCATCTAAGAACACAAATTGATTAGACCGATGAGAAGATAAGATGAGGCCACGGGGGTTAAAATAGAGGTCACAGTTAGACCTCTGTCAAGAATATCAGTTTCACAACTCTTTTGTTACTGCATTTCTCCAAACAGAAACTCATTTTCAACTTAATAAAAGGACTGTTAGTCTTTCCTGGAATAATCGACAATGTCAAGAGTGTCTTCTCATTGCGAACAGGTAGTTAATTGAAGCAGCAGTGCGTATACCCAAGGCCAATTCCAAGAGGCTTTGAATATGAATGGCCTTCTGCATCTATTGCAGCATTGTTGACATACCATAGTTCAGCTACAGGGAAGCAAGCTTTTGAATATTGATACCTTCTGGCATCTATTTCAGTATTGTTGACTCTGTTAATAGGATCTGCACGAACTGTTGCCTCTTCGGTTCTTTAATTACATACCTTTTTTATTGGGTCACATGGCTTTTTAGCCCACCCTAGCTGTTATAAAAGTGTGGGTTTAAGATGGGATATATTTGACCCTGTTACCAGCTGCAATTGCTTCTGATCTTAAAGGTAAGCTTGTCTTCATGTACTTTCGAACATTTTGGACCTTAATTCAAATGCAAAGCTGAACAGTTTTTGTTAAAATCTGTTGTTTTAAAATGAGCATAGTGACTTGGCTACTGAGCGGAAAGTTTGCCTTTCCTTATTTTATGAATTCAGAACAGACTTATGTTGTTGTTTCTCATTTCTATGGAGAGCTGAAAGAGACTCGAAAAACTCATATAGTTTAATCCAACGGAATCAGAAGATAACAGATGGCACATTGCATGCTGATCTCCAGAAATGACAGGAGTGCAAAAACCTTTTCACACTTAGCGTGCTGTACCAAGCTGTGGGCATCCCAGTCCTTGCAGATACCATCACATCGCCTTCATGCCAGACATAAAAGTGTACAAGAGAAGCAAGGAAAGACTGAATCAGCTTTGTTGGAACGCCTTAAAAAATTAAACAATTTTATGAAAACGGTATTAATTTTAATTGTGATTACATACAGCTCATGTTAAAGTTCCATGTGCAGGTCTAACAATTTTCAGCTCTGCAAAATTATCTTGAGAACATTACAAATGAACACAAGTTAATTTTAATTGATCTGAAAATAGATACATCAAGTATGTGGAGCATTAGACATATTTATGTGAGGCTATGGCATATAAATAGATACTTGAAATGATTATGCTGAGACACCGATCTTCTCAGTAATGTTTGTGTTAGCCTTCCCAGGGGAATTAAAAATCTAGTTCATTCACCATATAGAGAGTAGCAGGCTGTTGATTGTAGATTGTGTAGGATGTTACACCCCCCAGACATCTCTATCTGAAATCCCAAAAAAACACAAATTAAGCAGTAGATTTGCAACTTGAATATGATTAATAATTAAATTTATCTCCGAGCTGTCTTCAAGACATTTTCTTTGACGAAGGACTTGCTCTCTTTTCTTGTAGACGTTTATACAACTCTTAATGTATCTAGTTTTTACTATTAGTGAGCTTTCATGCTTTTATTATTATTTGTTATATACTGTATACGGTAGGTGTACTATAGTACACCTTCAATGGGTTATACATTAGTGTTTCAGATCAATTGCAAAGATTACATGGCTGCATTCCCCCCAAAATGCACATACTGTATGGTACAAAGAAAGTGAATTCCAGAATAGGAGCTACTCACAAAATGAAAACTAAACCACATCGCAACACACAGGAGGATAAAGAAAAGAGATGCAATTGTTTTGTCTGATTGGGGTTAGCAAAGTGGAGTAGCTGTTAAGGCTCTGGATCACAGGATCATTACTCACAGTCCTGGCTCAAACAAATGGATACTCTTCAGCTTGTCATTTTATGTGACCTTTCGTCATCTATTAGCCTATCAGGTTAAATAAGGGATTAAACATTAACTTTGGGTTTCATCTCCTAGAAAGAAACCAGAACATACCTATTCTGTTCTCTGATAGCCATCAGAAAAAGCTGTTGATGAGAGAAATTACCTCAAGGTTCCATGCCAAAGTAAATTGATAAAAGATTTTATTTGGCTTTATCTTAATGAGGAACAATATTTTTAAAACTTTATGTTTGAAGCTGCAATTGACAAATACATAAATAGCAAAGCACTATTCTTTTGTGTTGGAAGGTGACATTTTTCTTTCCGTACAATGAAGTAATGATGACAACTCTAAATGAACATTTACAAATTTCAATGGTATTGAAATGTTCATCTATAGGTAGTCTGCAGCAGTGAGTTTAAGTTAATTTGACATTAAGTGAAATTTAAAAATTAGGGAGTAAAGCAATAGGATTATGAATAAGGGAAAACATGCATTGAGATTCAGCCAGGAATTGAACCCTGTGCAACTTTTTTCTTAAGTAAAAAGTTCAGGAGCAAAGTCACATTATATTGTAATGGCTGGTTGGAAAAACAGCATTTGGTATATAGACAGAGACACTGTAGACAGAAAATAATTTGTTTCAGGATGCTTCTCAGAAAGCTACTTTTTCAACTGTTTAGAAAATAATGTGTCAGTTGAAGAAGATGTAAAAGGACATTTATCCAAAATGTTCTAACAGTGATTTTTTAATCATTTTATCCTTGTGTAGAAACACAGAAACTTCCCTTTCTTTTTGTCATTTATTTGTACTGCAGTATACACTGCAGTTTAACCTAGTCCAAATCTTTACATGTTACAGGCAGTATTTTGTAAATAATGAAATGTGTGCTTCAGACATATTTATCAAGCCATCTTGTGTGCAATAACAATGACTGTTGATATTGCAACAAACAAAGTTTATACCTCTTTTCTAAGAGGGTTTTAAGAGACTTGAAAGCACAACATTTGAACCCTCCTTATTTATCAACAACAGAGAGAAAAAACATACTGACATGACTAATTCAATGTAAACTATAGCCATGTAAGGCACTGGTTATATTGCAATATCTTAATTATGATGTTTTTTTCTGTATTGATATTTGATATTTTTATTGCTTCTAGAAAAATGAATTTAACACTGTTGATAACTTTGTCAGTTGCCCTTCAATATGGTAAGTTCTCAGAATTTATTTATTTTCCAATCTAATTAATTTACATTTTTTATTTTATAATATACTTGCTCTTTTATACTAATCTTATTTTGTACAGAAAATTACTTTTCACAGTACATCATCTTAAGACACTGTACAATAAAATAGTTAAACAAAAGTGACAGCTGTATGCAGTTTAAAACAATGAATTAAATAAAACCATTTTACTGGATCCACACATGTGAATACAATATTTGTAGTAAAATAAATAACTATTCTTTTCAGGTAAATACATACGCATATAAATGAGGGAATATTGGTTCTTTATCCAGGCCTATAAAACTAATATTTTCCTCTACTTCCTTTTTCAGTTTCTGCAAGCAATTCCTCTTCACATCCCAAAGTAGAAATTTTGCAGACTGCACAATCACTAATTGGTAAGAACACATTTGTATAACATTCAATAATTTGACATTAACTCATGGCTATAAAAATAAAAATGGCAATACCAAAATAATTCCCTGAGTTACATCTCACAACTTTCAAATGAAAATGAGATATTGTAACACAATCTGTTATTTCACTGTAGGTCTTGCTTAAAGTAATGTTTGAAGAAAAGACAATAGCAGTGGATAAAAACAGAAAATCTATCCATTCACTTTCTAGCCACTTTATTCAATACAGGGTCATGGGGAAGGAAGGAACAGGCTAAAGGCAGGATTCACTCTGGATGGGACACCATTCCATTATAGGTCACACACAGAGATAAACACACACACATTCACACCAGGGCCAATTTTCCCAGAAGCCAATCAATCCAACCAGTATGTCTTTGGACTGTAGGAAAAAACAGAGCGCTGGGAGGAAAAAAAAAACAGAACATAGGATTTAGATAATTTAGATGCTCTGAAGGCTCAGTGCTCCTCATATTAAATATTAATATTAAATATTAATTCTGAAATTGCGGCAGTAGAAATTCAAGGAAATGCATGCTTTTGAATTGGAAATGGACAATGCATAGAAAGCTGTAAGGATAATGGTTGAATGCTTGTTGCTATTGGAGACCTAAACTTTACATCTAAGTAAAAACAAATTATAGATATAAAATGGGAAACAAAAAAATAGGAAACAGAAAGTTTCAAGAAGCTACTCATGAAAAAGACCTACAGTGAGTATTTATGCTGAAGATGAGTTAATTTACATAATGTAGACAATGTGGCAAGCAACCAAGGAGGCCAAACAGAATATCTAGTTAACAAAGAAAGAAAGAAAAGAAAAAGGTTAAGGAGAACCTGGTTAATGTATTCAAAAGCCTCAAAGACATTGACAAAGTCAACACAAATGGCTTTCCTCAGAATGGACAATGTAACACAAGCTAGAAGGACAAACAAAACTCAGGAAAGCTAAGGGGGAGCACATTTAAAACTGAGAGCAGCAGATACTTATTTATGCCAAGGTTTGTAGGAGTCTGAAACAAGCTACTGTACTCAGGCATACTTTTGAAGGCACATACCACCCCTTCTCTCAAGAAATGACTGGAAGAATTCCATTGATCAATTAACTACTAAAATCCAAAACATCTAGATGGGCCAAACTGTCCTCTCTCTTATATTCTTACATCCTAAGCACAGCAATAAGATAAAATACATTTTTTTCTAATTTTATGAACATGATGAGGACAGGCTGCACTAGACCAGCCATGTCTCCCTCCCCAGAAAACATTTACTTAAAATGATTATCAATGTGAATTTCTCATGAGTCAATGCTTGTGGCTTAAAATGGGCCTTTGTATCTGTTCTTCTTCCCAAAGACTGCCTTGGTGTCCGCTTCACCTGGCTTCAGATGCTGCTCGACAACTTCCCGGCCCTTTTTAATTTCATGCAGAAACTGAAGTGCACGACGAAGCTGTGCCCCAGTGATTTGGAAGATTATGGCTGTTCATGTAGATACGAAGAGGAAGACAGGCCTATTGATGACATAGACAGGTGAGATTAACATGAGAAGACAGTCTGGGCTCGTGGTACAGTACATGTTTGGAAATTACAGGTTTGATTATGTATTTAGAATGTACCACGGGCCCTGTACCGCAGTCATATATAAATATATATATAAAAGGGTTATATTCTATAAAAGATATACAGTCAATGTCAGCTTGGTGAAATATACTGTATAAGTAACTGCATTCAGGATTTCCTAAAAATGCATCTTAACAGACTATTGGAAATGACTGGATCCCAAATAAATTTAAGTGGATTTTATTGTTTGTATGAGACCGGTTTACATTAATTTATTAACATTATTTTAATATTGTTTAATAAAAAGTGCATTTCTGAGCCATATCATTGAACCCACTGCAACATGATTTTTTTTGCATGTACTCAGAATAAGATTTAATTTGATTTCCATAGATATAATTGGCACAGAACGTTCTGAACTGCTCTTGTTTACATACCTAACAGCATGTTATCACTCATTTTCACTTTGGCTGCTGTTTTTCTTATTCCAAAGCTGTTGCTCTCAGCACCGTAGGTGTTACAAAGCAGCAGCTGAAAAGGACTGTAAACTACAGCCTGGAAGAATTTTATCAAACACCACCTGCCCAGCTGGAAACATCACTTGTGGTAAATAAAAGTTTTAGTTTTGTGGTTTAGGAAGTACAATGCAATTAAGTGTTAATTAACGCCAGCAGCTACAGTATATAACCCTGCAGCTCACAACCGCCATCCCACTGAAGCTCAGCAGGAGTGAGCTTGGCCAGTGCCTGGATGGGAGACCTCCTGGGAAAAACTAAGGTTATTGCTGGGAGAGGTGTTAATGGGGCCAATAGGGCGTGCTTACCCTGCAGACTGTGAGGGTCCTAATGCCCCAGTATAGTGATGAGGACACTAAACTGTAAAAAGGCGTTGTCCTTTGGATGTAACGTAAAACTGGGGTCCTGACTGTCCATGGTCATTAAAAATCCCAGGGCATTTCTCGAAAAGAGTAGGGTTATTACCCTGGAGTCCTGGCCAAATTCTCTCCTGGCCTTTATCAATCATGGCCTCCTAATAATCCCTATCTATGAATTGGCTTCATCACACTGATAACTGGTGTGTGGTGAGTGTACTGGCGCACTATGGCTGCTGTACCATCATCGAGGTGGGTGTTGCGCATTGGTGGTGGTGGAGGGGAGACCCCATTACCTGAAAACTCTTTGAGTGGAGTGTCCAGAAAAGCGCTACATGATAGAAGTGTAAGGAATTATTATTATAAGTGATCCTAACGACAGAAGTGTTAAGCCAATAGTATTCTCTACTTTAAAAAATAGTTTTAATCCTACAAAATCTTAGTATGTTAAGCAACTGTAAGCAGGAAATCAAGCTTATGTGTCATATATCACTATAATCCATTATACAAGATCATTTATAGACATTCAAACCCATAAGGATATTTGAATAAATCTGCTTCGACTAATGAGAAGTACAAATACTGTAATAACAGTTCTTACTTCTCTTCTTTATATGTACAATTGGTCCGATACAGCAGCTGGTAAAACCTGAATTGCATCACAGAGTTTTGCCATGGGTGTTGTTTTTTTAACCTCTAGACTTAATCATGGCTCTTGCAAACAAGGAAATTGTACAACATAGACATACTGTACATGTATTAAAGTTGTGCCACATCTAAAATTCAAGCCAGAAATGGACAGATGTTTTTTCTTTCTTCTGCTTTGAAACAGATGCCTCTGATTTCTGTGAGGAATTCTTCTGCCTCTGTGACAAGGCTGTCATTGAATGCATAGCTCACTCACAATACAATTCCTCTCTGAGACACTTGGACAGCTCCTCTTGTCCAGTGACATCAACAGGTAACTTTAAAGGTGTTTTTGAAGGCCAAGGTCTTATGAAAGCATATACTTATAATTTATTTAAAGTGAACAATTGTATAAAACTAATCTTATACTGTACAGTATATGCACTTCAAATGTGCAGCATATTAAAGCTGAATAAAATACTGACTCCTGGGGATTTGTAGTTTGAAACCCCAGCAGGAAATGATTTTGGCTTCATACAAGAGACTTGATCAGGCCATGGCATTATGAACTGAAACCATGAGTAAATTAATAACTAATTTGATGTTATCAGGAATCTAGCATTCTGTGTGTTTCAGAATCTCCTGATACCATTGCTGTAACCATTGTGGCCCTAACTGAAGCTGGTAGGAAATGCTATTTCACTCTCTTCGAATTGTGGGGGACTATTCTGTTCCTTTTTGTGTTTACTATATTTATCCTGTCTTGAGGTCTACCTTTTCTCCTATGACCCATCTCCATGAAGGCTGCCATGATAATGACCTCACTTGGAATGGTCCTGTCACTGATGCATATTGATGTTTTAGTATGGCTGACTTAATGATGAATTCGTTTAACCTGAGTTAACTATTAGTACCAATTCAATGTTTACTTGCTTCAAGGCCCAGTTGTCAGCTGTCATAACATGTCAGAAAATACCCATTGTTCTCAACCTGCAGAATATAGTAGGAAGTATAAAAATATAGCTAATCTACACTAGTTAAAGCTGCGATAATATTTTACTATTTAAACTCTTCTGTTGGCAGTTCCAGAGACTGGTGATACAGAGCCAACTGATATTTCCATAGAGGTGACAGAGCCTGGGAAAAACATAACCATGCAATCACCAGCTGTTTCTTTGGAGTTGAACACAGAGAGTAAGATCTGCCTGATAACAAAATTACTGTAATTATTAGGTATAGCGGTAAATCACTTTAACTGTCTAAATGTTTCAATGCAATTATACAGTAACAATCTGGAATGTTCGCATGGAACAGAAGAGTTGTAACACACTGGTAATGGGATATGAATTATGTTATGCTTTAAATATATGCTAAATTTATTTTCTGTATTTTATAGTGCAGTATTTTTTTACATAGTACATGCAGAAAGATAACTCTGTGTCTATAGGACAGTGGCATTCAAATAATGTCCAGGGAAACATTAACAGAAGAAACTAAAAAACTAGGCTACTACTGTAGGTCATTATTTCTAACTAGGATTATGGGAACAAACAACGTGCAGCAGGTTTCTGTTAGAGGCTAGATTTAGTTTTGTGTATGTACAAATCATTATACAGTATGTCATGTGTTAATATTGTGGGTTTCTCACAGTTCATGAACCAACTATAACAAGTAAAGAGCCTTCTGCAAAACCAACATTTACTCCAACAACACCACCAAGTCCGATCTCCATGCAAACTGCGAAGGGCAGTAGCAAACTTACAACAAAGGAAATGGACAGTTCACAGGAATCTGAAACAGAAGGTAATGGAATTGATGAAAAAACAATAGCTATTTATTTGGCAATTAATTAAATTAATTTAAAATCAAAAGGGGAAAAATTGTAGCCACTGCATACAAACATTCATTCAAATTATATAATGTTAAACCAATTATGTTTTGATACTATGTTTAAAATAAAACTATTTTTGTTACCTTATGAAACACAGTTTAATGAAAACATTTTTATTGCTCAAATTTGGGATTTTTTCAATATTATAATGTTCATTGCGGTCCAAATGTAAAAAAAAACATGCTTTTTTGGTCTATGAATAAGTCTAACAAGTAAATTTCTAAAATTACTATTAATATGGTGTATTACTAATTTTAGATGCATACTGTCAGTGAGCGTAACATTTTACTACATGGAACTTAACATTGATTAATCACTTCTTAGGGCTGGATTCGCCCATGTCAAAAGCTGCACCATTTTTTACCTCATTTCTGGAAGCAGCAGGCCTAATTGATTTACCACTGGAGCCTGACGTTGAAGGTGAAAACTTATGTTGTCAGCTTCTGTGTTTGCTTGCTTCTACATTAAAACTACATTCCTCGTGATCAGCGATCCTCAGTTCAACTCCTTAAGGGCCAAGGTCCAGCAGATTTTATAGTGCTTCTTAAATATCTTTCCAATTCAGAAGTGGCGAGAAGGGGGTAAACTGGTTTAATAAAGGAGACATTTAATGACTTAAGATAATTCAGTGCCAAAGTGGAAAGAGGCATAGAGGTCCATTTTCTATGGGGCTTTGCTTCATTTGCAAAACAATCTTATCAGGACAGATTTAAAGGAACTAATATAGGTGTTTTAAAATACGCTATCACTATCAGCCTCACTGTTAACATAGATTCTAGACATGTAAATAATAGCAGATAGAATGACCTCTTCTATTCCTGAAGAGAAGACTTTGATATGTTTCTACTTGACAAAGTCTCATTTTTGTTACTTCTGTTCATGTAAATTTAGGATATATTGCATGTCTGGTATTGATACTTGTACTTCTTAAGCAGTTTCAGACAATTCAAGGAATTAGCACAGTATTTCTATTTTTTCTATTTCACAGAGTAAAAGAAATGTTAAGTTTTAAATTTCATGGAGTTTGTCCATCCACAAGAAAGAAACAGAAAATATGAGCATTTTCTCGTTATTTACTCTTTAATTTAATGAACAGTGTGCGGGGTAAAGGAAAATGTTGTACCAGTCAAAGGTTGAGGAATAAAAAAATGTCACTCACTTTCTTTCATTTCTGGAACAGTATTCACTTTTGTTTCTTCAATTAAATGAGCCTACATTACAGTATATTATAGCATCATGTTCTGCATTCTGTTGATTTAAGAAATCACCACAAGATCATTAAATTTCAATTTCTTTCTTCCCAGAATGCGGCAGTCACTCCTTTAACCAGTATAGCTCCAGTGGCAGGATTCGCCAGGAGATGCCCATACTGGGTGAGATCATCCATTGCCTGACTGGGCGGTGTCCACATGAGTATGAGATGTACGGTTGTTATTGTGGACAGGAAGGAAGAGGTCGACCCATGGATGAACTTGACAGGTAAAAGGTGCCAATGTTAAACACTTTAGTTCATACAGTGTATCTCTAGTTTAGAAGCGCTGAAACAGGGACAGGACTTCCTTATACTCAGAAAAACTGAACACTGAAGTACACATGTAGGCCAGGTGGAGATTGGGTCTCAGTTTCTGTGGCTTCTATGCCTCAGGAGGGTTTATTATGTTCATGTTGTGAAATATTATGAGTGGAAATGTACAACTGTGGAATAGAAACATGAGATTAAAATGAAAGAATAATGTATGCTTTATGATTGCCTGAAACCTGTAAAATCCTGACCTGTGAAATCAAACCAAATTTGACATGCTAGAAGGTAAACATCTCAGGGTCCTAGGGCTATGTTCTGTGCCTTCTAGTGGTAGGAATATAAAGGTGGATTATTGCACAGCTACTGTCATTTTTAAAGTTTGGCAGCAAAAAAACTGTTCTATAGTACGACTTCAACTGCCTATAAAATTTCTCTTCATCTTGACTTTTCCTTTCTTTGATGAAGGTTGTGCAAAGAGTTGAGCTTTAATGAATAGACAGAAAATATACTTCCTCATATCAAACTTAATTGATTTGAAATTAAAAGGTTTATTCAGTCAAATCCATTGAAGTAAACATTTTTAATTTATCTCTTTATAGGTTAACTCAAGAACTACAGTATACTGTGTGCTAGTCATAAAAATATCTGTTATACTGTAATACTCCATTAATCTTCACTTTATTACATGCTACCTATGAAAATGTACTGTATGACTTAATGTTTTCATAACGCACATCTGATGAAAAAAACCCATTAAGTACCAATAAGATGAACACATCATAATTTTTTATTATTTTAATGTAATTTGCTTAGATATTATACCAAATGTTTTGAAAAACAGTCAAATTCAACACATCTACTACACAAATTCTGTGTCATACTGAAACTACATTCTTTAAATGTAACTTTATACTCCACGCATGTACGCATGCCAGCAGTGGGTCAAAGCATTGAGAAAGAAAACTAGTGTACTGTACCCTTCCTGTAATTTTAGGTGCTGCTTCTTTCACCAGTGTTGTCTGGAACAAATCAGGATGTTTGGCTGTCGGGCAGAACGGAAGCTTAACATCCAAGTCAGCTGTGACAATGGGCAACCTGCATGTAAGCATTTAGAGTGATAAGAATTTGTCACAGAACTTTAGCTATGTTGGTGGTGAATATGACGTGGTGTATGTGTTACACAAACACTAACCCTTTATGAAACTCCTATTTTGTAGTCTGGAATCTCCAATTGTTTTCATTTTCATTACTCTCCCACTCCCATATTTTATACTGCCTGCTCAATCTAAGAGCCCTTGAAAGCACTGACGGAATGAGGACAGTGCATACTTTCATCCAAAAGATGGAGAATCAGCACTGAGTGCAAAAGTGACATTACAAATTAACAGGTGCTTGGCAAATCGCAGAGGTCACTGCTACAAAGCAAAGACAACAACTCTGTTGGATTTTATTCCTCCCAGAGATTTGCCACCACTCGTTGGATGAACTAATGACAGCCCAGACTCACTCCAGTAAGGAATGGATACTTCACCTTCTCCAAATGAGACATTTTTCTTATAGAGTCTCTTGGCACACCATCTCCTACAAGCTGTGCCAGGCATAATTAGAGTGTTCTACCAGGAAGAAAGCCAATCTGCTACTAAAAATGTTGATAATTTCTGCTCCTTTTGGCTATGCACACAACATCTGTTCTTGATAGAATATGATGTGTGGAACACCAATTTTCACGCTGACATGATAGTTTTGATACACTGTTCATACAAAAATAAAATCTCTCGTCTTTGTCTTCTCCTAGGTGCCGGTGCCAACATGTGTGACAAGCTCCAGTGCATGTGTGACAAAGCCAGTGCAGAGTGCATGGCGGGGGCCTATTTCAACGAAACGGTGGCCGTCTTGCACAAGCAGAGATGCCGTGGCATGAGGACACCCTGCAGGCGCCGGCCATTGGGGAGTCGGCCCCTTGGTCCTAGCCAGCCAAAGACAGACGACTCCAGCGAGGAAGTACTGCAGGACAGTGGTGGACGCCAGCCAGCACTGGGAATGTGGAGGCAGTCTAGCTCGCGCATTGTGAGGCCTCTAAACGTTGGCACCACGCCTGCAGCCCAGAGCACACGGATGACCACAGAGGAGGGCCAGGGAGTGGAGGAACCTGAAGAGCAGACTGACGAACATGTCCAGGCTGAGCTGGAAAAACAAACCACAGCAGCGGCCTGAAATTCTGAACAGAATGGCCACTTTAAGCCCCTTTTATAGGCCACCGTAGGCTTCGTCGGCACCGGCAGTGTAGTAACAATCATACCACACCTTGTGGTAAACAAACTGTCAATGGATTCAAGTAAAACTGAACAGTAGTTTTTTTTAGCAATGCTGCCCTTATTTTATATATATAAATTTAGTATATGTTTCCAGGAAATGTAAGTCTAATCATTAAATGTAACTTTAAAGTTTTAATGTAGTAATTATGAAAAACTAATGATATATTCCTGTAGATCATAAACATAATTGTGCTGGACAAGAAAATGACTTAAGGAAAACTGTTCAGGGATACCTTCATTCAGCACAGAGCTCGTCAATTAACATCTTTAGCAAACACACATAAAACCACAGCTGACACTGCTAAATCCTTCTTCATCAAAGACTTGTGCATTTGAAAGCGGGAATTGTGAATCAAATCATTTTTTAATTTTGGTAAATTCCCATTTGAACCTATACCGTCTGCTTGTGTTAGACATTTGATACAGGAGCAGGTGCCCTAAACCTCCAGAATGAATATCAAGGGCATGCTTTCCCATAAGAAAAACGGTGAGCTGGAGGAATCAGATGAACAAGATGTACCTTACACTACTAGGAACAAGAGAACCTGCTCAGCCAACACATTACTCAGTACAGGCTCTCTTGCAAGGTTGTCCTTCTCATGTGTGAGCAACAAAGAGGAGCTTGTTTGCTTTTGTGTAGCTACAGCATTAAAAAGAAAAGCTTACCAAAAGAGTTACAAAATTTCTCTCTGCTTAGGAAAAGGGTTTGTGTAAACCTCTTGATGCCAATAGAAATATACTGACAGAACCAGAAAAGAAATCATCTGGCCATTGATTAATACAGTGCACCCCAGTTTACATACTGTAAGTGGCACCACTCAAAAGGTTTTAAAAAACAGGATTTTGGGGTACAGAAGAATGTTTGTTCATTGAGCATATACTGTTTATAAAGGTGTAGTGAAAATATGAATTAGCAGTACCAATTTATTGAATGAACTACTTTTACATACTATACAGTACCTACTGACAGACCAAACTCAGAAAATTGTACTATTTTTTTCCCCACATAACAGCCTGTCGCTCCCACATCAGTACACACGTACACACTGCTTTTTCACCATTATAAAACTTTAATATGCTTTTTAAATTTTTTTTTACAATATGCTTCATCTTACACACAACTGAAAAAATACAGACTATTTGACACAGTGGCTTTGCTTACAATCCTAATAATTTCAAAATATGCAAAGCAGTAACATTCCAGTGACTATCAATGCCACAACACATTTAAAAAATAAGTGTCAAGACTAAATGTATTCAATAAAAATATTCTCTGAAATTTATACCACATGTAAGAATAACCCACTTTCTAAAACAGCACTACAAGTACAAGTATTAATATTGCATGAAAAGCACCCATTGCCTGGTACAGAAATGCTCTGTGAGAAGCTGTGATTATGTTTTAAACTAGATATTCTTTCAATGTGAACACCTCTCCCTTCAAGGAAAATCAGCACCACTAATAATCTGTTTTGGTGGATGCAGTACTGTCTCTAACTCTATTATATCAGAAAAACAAAAGTACAGAGGCGAGTTTCAAAGGGTTAATATTGCACAAAAGTGGGTGAGGACAAATGGACTATTTGAGCAGATATGCTCCAGTCCTGGAAGGCCGATGCATCTGCAGTTTTTTTAATCCAAGAGAACTATTAATGATCTAAATCAGGTAATTATTTTATTCATTATAAGATTAATTTGACCAGTATACTGTATTGCCTCAGCTCTTGCTTCAGCTATGAAAAGACCTAGGAACCCTGCAGACATCCCACGCCTGGTTTTCAATGTGACTGTTTTATCTTGTACTTGCTTGAGGAAATTCAACTAAATTGGCCATTTAGATGAACAGTCATTTTGCCTGTCAGCAGATAATTATTTACAAGCAGAACATACTGTAATTTAAGGTCAATAATGCCAGGATATTGTGTGCTTAAATTCTTTGTAATTTTTAAGTGAGATTTGAATACAGGTATTACAAACTTGTGAAGAACATTATGTGATTCTTTCACTAGAAGAAAACACTTATTTCTATTGTGTATGTTTTTTTTAATAATTTGTATCTCTTTGTGAGAATTTTATTTTCATTTTAGTATGTTTTTGAAGCAATGCTAGTTAAAAAAAAACATGATTCCATGTCTTAATAACCACACAGCATGTTATAAAATGCTATGAGTCCATTAATAAAACTGAGAAAGCTGCCAATAAAATGTAAATCTACTGTACACCTGTTATTATGAATGCTCATTTTCAGATCACCGTCACACAACATATGCGAGTTTTGGAATGAAATGAAAAAATCAGACAACTTGGCCCAGGCCCATGACAGGTCCACTGCCTTCATTTTTCATTCAGATCAATTTATGAACCTGCCTGCCTTGTTGATAAAACAAACAACTCTTTGTGGTTCGACTGTACCAGGCATAAGGGTGTGAATGTGTAGAACCCACAATACATTCTTAATCTAAAATTTGTTGATTTTACCAAAGTCTACCAACTGCTCTCATTATTACAAAATAAGAGAATACACTGCTCATTCTTGAACGATTGCACACGTCTTTTTTGCGAGTATTTCATCTTACCTACTGTACTTAATAAATTAACAATCATCTGCTGCTTTGGTACAGTACATGAAGAAATGGATATTTGTAAGAAATGGGAAGAAGGCTGCTGGAAGAGAAGAGGAATACAGACCCTAGAACTGCGATGGACATTTTTACACACTGAAGCAAACACAGTGGATAGACTTCTGTTAGCTGCACTTCCCATATCTCTGTTTACAATTTTGTAATAAAAATGAAAAATTATTAAAGCTTGAATATCTGGAGGCAATCACACAATTGCTGCTTTTGTAAAGTGAATATAACCATAATTAAAGCTTAAGAAAACAGTACATGCATCGTAAATGACAAGTGTTCCATACACCTGCCAAAAACACTGCCAAAGAAATCTTGGTGGTTCACAAGTTGGAAGACCTGAACAGTAATACTCTTATAGAACTGGTATGCAAGTCATCAGCACAGGCCCCACAAGGAGTCCACAATTCTTACATAACATGTAAACATTCCTCATTTTTTCTAAGTGCATAACATGTGCATGTGGAAGACAGAGCATATATAAACATTTCATTTTAAAGTGAATGCAGTGGCCGACTTCAAGGGCATGATATTTCCCTTGATATTACCTCTATGCAGAACCTTCAGTTATGTCCATGTAAAGTAGCATTTGGGCCTGTTCATTTAACTTATAAAATGACAATCAAGAGCAAAGGGATAGCAAAACAGAGCATAAACATTTATCTTAGTTAGTTGAAAGAGCAGGACAGTTTCCAAAAATCTAAAGCATTACATAACTCCATATACTGTATGGTCCATATACTGTATAACTGTAACCCAAACAGGTTCATTATTTCTGTTTCACCAACATCATAAAAAACATGTTGTCAGAGAAATAAGTCTTAATCTTCTCAATTATTTTTAAGAGCATATCAAAGTACAATAATGTAAAATCATTTTCCACCTAACACAACATGTCTTGGCATAACTGTCCATCTCAAGGCATCATTTCAAAATGTAATTGTACAAACAAAGCCTTGTGTTTAGTGTTTTTTGTAATAAATTACATATCTTCAATGTAGTGTGAATATTTGGATTATATTTACTATTTTTCAGGAAAAAAGCTTTTTATGGAATGTTTCCTTGCTGAAGGTGAAATTTAATTTAACAGCAGAGCAGAGATCTGTATCTTGCTACAGAGAAAGTACTCAATCAGAAATACAGTGTAATTGTACTGCAGAATTCAGTTAAAGTCTGCTCTGTTCCAAAAAGGACATGCAAATTAATATGCTACAACTGTAGTTTTTTCTCTTTTATTTCTTATTCTTAACGTTTCTTAAAGTCAAAAGGTCTGAGAACATGAAATTACAAATGCAGACATAATGCAAAAAATGAATTCCAAATAAGAATTGATGCAAGTTTTGTAAAAAAAAGAGAATATCATGCTGCAAACATTTATGGAAACAAGAACAATTCTGTTTTTTTTTAAATAAATTTGAGAATCACCACAATTCATTAATACACAGCTGATGCAAATGCTCTTCCATGTACTTATTTGCTCTGTGTCTGCATTAATCATCCAGCAGCCTCCTTATCCCAGCGTGTCTCCACAATTAACACAAAAATAATTACATGTCAGTACACTAACCCTGGAAAGCACAATAAAACAGAAGACTGCATTGCGATTGCCACAGCATAAGAAAACATACACTTTCAAATCAGAAAAGCCATATACCATCTCTGCTTCATTTCCAATATAACAGTTCAATACAGTAATGGGAGCAGTGTTTCTGGCGCTCAACCATTGTCTCAGGACAATACTTAAAACAATGCCACATCCAGTGCTTTCAATGGCAACATACCGTATGATGACTAAAATAAGTGATTTTACACAACGGAATAATACATAATACTATCAGCTGAAATCAGCGGTTCAATGCCATCCTGCAATCAAAACGAAACATTTATGATTGCTTTTCTTTTATTACATTTAACAACTTGATTACTTAAAAGCAGGAAGGATAATGATATACAATACATAGCATTTTATTGCAAGCGATTAGTCCACTGACCAATGTCGTGCTGTTTTTGAAGCAGACAAATCTTTGTTTTTAACCTGAAAATAACAAGGAAATCATATTGCACTGTTTTCAGGAGGCCTATTTCAGAACCTTTAGATTTGGACTTTAATTCTTTAAAAATTGAAAAATGAAAATTTGTTTTTAAACGATTAAACTAATTTACAGCAGATATCTTAGAACACTATACTATATAAGCAATTTCCTAGATACAAATTTTATAGGTAAATACATATACAATACAGCCAAATTGCCATACAAGTTAAATTGCCACTGTAATTATTCACAGCTCTAAGGACAATTTAAATATGTTAAAGTACTTTCTATAGCTTCACCTCTTTAAGAGAATCAGATTCAGTTCTGAATAGACTTTACAAGTGACCAAGCTTTAATGGGATGACATGAGTTGTCTAATGTTTTAGGTATCTCACTGGGTATCTTATTATTATATTGTTATTATTCTATTTTAATAATAGTAAATTCTAGTTTTAATAGGTTTAATGTGGAAAACACAAATGCTCTCTGTCCACATTCAACAAGGATAGACTTGGGATTCATTTATCTTGTTCAGTGAATTCCATGGCAACCTTGCAATCCAGTTCAAGTAACATATTAAAAGATTATATTTCTAAGGTCTTTAAAATGTGCTTCATTTATATATATTTTAATGACTGTGATGTGCACTTATGACTCAATTATATGCCTTATTCACCTTAAAGGATCCATTTAAAATACAAATTAACATTACTTATTGAATGTGGACTTATTTCAGGTACTGCACCATTACTATTTGATTTTTGTCAATATGTTTTTATTATTTCTTCATATGAAGCTAAAAAAATAAAAGTTCAAGCTGGGTTTCTATTGGCACAGAGTTTACTCACAGGATAATATATTATTTTTCAAGTATTTCCCATGCCTTAAAAGTTCAAAATTTTGGTAGAACATTTTCCAGAGACCTAAGTAAAACAACCACAACCAATATTTTAAAATCAACTTAAAATTCCAGTTCTTATTCGGGATGATCTCTTTTATTTGTGACAAGCCCTTTTCAGCCCTGTCATCTGCAGTCTCCTAAGGAGTGCTATATTATACAAAATAATAAATGACCTTCCATTCATGTGGACCAGGTGTCACAAACTCAATTCCTGGAGAAAATAATTAGGTTAATTGTTTAATACTCAGGTTGGAACAAAAATTACAAGACACAAAGTCTTTCAGGAACGTAGTTTGAGACCCCTAATAAAGACATGTACTATTCCATTCAGATTTTTTTAAATTTAAATATTCCTACATAATATTAATTGGAAGAACTATTAATTGTATTTGCTCTTATTCATGTTTACTCCTGCTTTTGTAACTTTTTTGACTGTTTGAACACAACAAGGAAAAATAATATTTTCTACTGTAATACTATGAATCTTTTATGTGTACTTTCGTTAAATGTAATTTGAATTTAAAAAATTTATAACAAATTTGACAGTAAAGCATTCACAGTAAATTATTTCTTGTCACTTTCATACGACTATGAAAACATTCTAAATATGAAAAGGATATGTGGTAGCTTGGAAATCTTTCAGTTTTTGGGGGGGATAGTCCAAATTATAATCCTTAATAAAGAATAAGATCATTATAGCTTTAATTTATATTTTTTAGGGGTTTAAGTGTTGGTCGTATTTTCCTTTTTCATCTTTGTTTTTTTTTGTTTATCTTTGTATCTTTTATTTTTATCTTTTAGGTTCATGGATCACTTTTTGGTCAAAATTAAGCAGCAAACCAAAGTAAAAAAAGAGTGGACCACCAAAACAATCATTTCAAGTTCCTTGTCATTTACATACTGTAGACAAACAGGGAAACTTTATGTGGTTGGGTCCAGAGCACAATATTGCTTTTATTATTAGCTGTAAAAAGCATCAAAGTGGATCTTTGAAGAGGAAGTATGGTAAAGAGTTCAATATATTTTAATCAAATTAATTATATATCACTTTAACTTGTTTAAATGAATCTAAAATGTATTAAACTCAGTTTCTGTAATGTATAAAACAGAAGAAAATTTTACCCTTTGAAAGATAATGTGAATATTCATGCCTGATCAGGGAGGAAACTGTAACAGCCCTTCACATTAAGGCTGCAAGTGGCAGGTCAGCCAGCCAGATGGATTTTAGAAAAAAAAAACTCATCTCTTTGCTCTAATTTTTTTAGGTGATATTTTTTGTTTCTGCATTGTTGTGATGTATAATTAAACCCATCATTAATTCTATGTCCTTTATGATTACAACAGTCTAAATGGATCAACACCACATAACTGCTTTCACATCATGAAGGTCCATAGCTAATAGACACAGAGATCTGGGAACTTCATCTCATACACTGGGACGGACTGGTACTGGGCATGTCCTGCTGAGACTGTAACTGCTCCCGATGGACTGGGGGGAGGTCTACAAGAACAAAAAAGAGCCTTTAAGCTAAGGGAAGAGCAAGCATTCTTACAGGCAAATGTATTACTTTGCATACAACTTATCACATCTGCAATACTCTTATATAGAAAGTACACTGCAACACTTCAACACTTCAAAAATGTAAGGACCTGATCCTTCAGCTAGCCCCTCCTAATATGATCATCCTGATGTGGTGTTGCTACCAGCAGTTGAGCTGAATGGTGATGAATCACAGCTGCAGTTTGCATGGCAGGTTAATAACAATAAGTTTAATACTACTGCTACTACTATTAATTATTATTATTATTATTATTATTATTATTATTATTATTATTATTATTAGAATAATAATAATCAACACCAGTTAGCAGCGCCACCTGGATGATGCAATGGCAGCCATAGTGTGCACAGTATGCTCACCACACACCAGCTATGAGTGGGGAGGAGAAGAGTTATAAGGCCAATTCAGGGATGGGGATTATTAGGAGGTCATGTTTGGTAAAGGCCAATGGGACACCGGGGTTACACCCCTGCTCTTTTTGAAGAACACCCTGGGATTTTTAATGACCACAGAGAGTCAGGACCTCAGTTTTATGTCTCATCCAAAGGACGGCACCTTTTTACAGTATAGTGTCCCTATTACTATAGTGGGGCATTAGGACCCACATAAGCCAAAGGGTGAGCGCCCCCTAATGGTCCCACTAACACCTCTTCCAGCAGCAACCTTAGCTTTCCCAGGTACAGGCCAGGATCTCACCTGCTTAGCTTCAGTGCTTGCCAGTTGTAAGTTGCAGCATGATATAGCTGCCGGCATAATCCAAAGTTTAAAAGCTTTGACAATATCTCTAGGTGATGTCTTCATCATCTACACCCCTAAACAGATGCTGGTAATATCAATGAGAATGATTTTTCAGCAATGTGGTGCATACAGTTGAACATGCATGCCTTTCCTGCACCCAACATCCATGTTTCGATGCATAACGTGAACATCACTGATATATTCATGAATAATACATACAGTACAAGCATGCTTTTTTGCTGATTTCATCCACATGGGCTGCTGACTAGTGCAGTGAACAGACTTCAGATATAGTCTTCAAGCAGTCAGGACTGAGGCTCACATGATACCACACGTTAAGAGTTTTTTTTATCATTCAGCTCTGTTGCATTTCACAAGTGCCCGAGTATACATAAAAATCTAGTCTCATGGCTAATATAATGAGCATTTCTCATGTTAAGTCAGCAATTTTATAGGCTTTGGATTCCTAAAAGCTTCATATTCCCTTGACAATACACCGAGCCATCCAGTTCGTAAAAACCTTCTCTCAAGGCCTTTTATTTCGATTGCCTTACTTGCTTTTTCCTACTTGGAACATTGACCTTTGACCCAGCACTAATGGAGAAAGCTGGCCTTGTTTTCAGGCATTCCATTAGCCTTAAATTAGAAGCCTGATTACAATGGGGTCTACAACGAGAAGAAGAAACCTGATTCCCACTGCTGGTCCCCTGCTGCTTATTCTACAGATGTATAATTTTACCTGAAATCATTAGGGCAGAGAGCATAAAAAGTATAGCTTTCACTAAGAGTGAATGGCACCCAACGCTGACAGTTCTTTTTATGGTCATGTCTTTTGTACTTTCTAGTTAAAGAGAGGGACAAGAAAAATACACTTGGTTTAAAAAGTTCTAAAAAAATCTAAAATCTTATAATAGAATATAAAAAATCTAAACATAAATAAGCCCTAGGTTTAAGAGCTTCCATTTAATAATTTTGTCTATTTTAATATGGAGCCCCAGAAATATTCTCTAACAGCAGATTTACAAATCTCATGAAATACAGAGGACAGACACATTGGAGTTTGTAATGCACAGTACTAAAAACAGTAATAATCTGAAATTAGTATCCTAAACTAATTGTTGCAAAAATAAGTATTCAACTGTTCTATTTGTTGGACAAAAGAAGATCATGTCATCTTTCATAAAAAAATCAGAGTCAGTTATGCTCCATCTCACAGATTTAGAAAAAAACAGAACATCTCCTTGCCTAAAACTAAAAAGGAACAGGATAATTTTATCGGTGCAAGGCCAGCTGCTATTGTTCTTGACGAAAGGCAAACTAGTTTTGAGAGCCAATGACATTCTTGGCTTTAAAAGGAAGGTTTGTAAGTATTTCTAGTGACCACTGTACTTTTTTTGCCATGCCTACCAAAATGGGAGTGAGCCATTGCAGATTTTGCTGGAATTTGCGAAGTCAGTGTCATAAGGGCTCATACTGTACCTCTGTCATCCTTTATACTTACCGGATTGTTAGCTCAAAGATTTGGGCCAGCCTATCGTGGAGCAGATTTGCCTGTAAGAATAGCAACAGAGTTTAGCTTTTAACAAAATAAAACAAATATTTTTATAAAGTTTCTTCTCTAATAAAGCTCTTCTTTCAGCTTAGCTATTACTTCCTTCAGGGCACGCTTTGATATCTACAAGGCATGTACAGTATAGTACATGCTACAAGATTTCAAATGATCCAGAAAATGGCTTGATCACGTACTCTTTTGCAACTAGACCGTTCATAGTTTTGTTTTTACATTTATGTTTATTGTCAGTGGTGCCTGTTGCAGGCATGGAGGTACACACTATGAGTATGAGGTACGTACAGTAGGAGGTAAGAGGAACATACTACCTACCACATGCGTTTACTGGCTTATAATTTCACCTGTGTGTTAAATATTTATGTTTAAAAGATGAAGTATACACATTCTTCCAGTGTAAAAAAGATTCACGATAAATTATACTTCAATTTAATTCATCATTGTATTAATCTTCCACTCTGACACTGCAGTGAACTACTGTATAATAATCATTAACACAGCAAGGCCTGTGCAGGAAGGTGAGAATTTTCTCTTGGACATTGCAGTTAATGGCAGTTTCAAGGAATTTGCATTACATCTACTCCAGCAAAGCCTGACTACTGCTGTGAAAAGTGTAGAGAGAAAAGGAGAGAGGGAGACTTAAAATGTTAAACGTGTTACCATGGAAATAGAGGAATTAAGAGCCATCTTTCTGAACATACTGTCACGAACCTGTCCTAAGAACATACTGAAACTAACAGAGTCAATGGATTCTTTAACCAAATGAAAGGCTGGCTGCGTTCTTCATGCTTAGACAGTGACACGGTTAATCAGAGAGACCAAAAACAACCAATGACATACAGTAACAGCTGATTGAACCCAGGTGAATGAGGATGAAGGACACTCTAGATTACGTACTGTAGTTCAGGTGGGTAGCTGCGTCAGCATGCGTAGGGGCTGCTTGGGGGTGCCCACTTATACTGATGTCTGTGGGGGGGTTGAGGGGCTGGTGAAAGATGATGTGAGCGGGGCTTTTTGGCAGGGGCTGGATGCCAAAACAACTCACTAAGAGAAATACTTTTTTCTATAAAGAAGTATCTCTTGCTCCACCTCCACAAGTAACTACTTAAGCAGCCTGCCAAGCCCTAGTGACTAGACAATGGAAATGTCCAGATCTGGGTTCCTCAACCACTGTAATACTATACATTTGGAAGAATTTCTGTATTTCACCCATCTTTGAATCTCTGAAATACTTTCAATACGTTTGTGAACTTTTACTGCATCCTCACCTTAGATTCACAATGGGCAGCGATCTCCTCGAATGGAGCTTTTTGAAACTTCTCGATCACTTGACGTCTCTTTTCCTTCTCCTGTTCTTCCAGACCAGTGGTATCTGATGAAATGTATTATTAATTAATTATTATTTCAGGTAAAAACAGAAAGTACTCTACGCTTGTGATGCAGAGATTTATTCACTCCATGTTAAAATAACAAAATCGACACTATTTTTTAGATTTACAAATACAGTTTAGACTCCCCACAACTTGTAATAGCTATGGTAAAAGCCTAGACTGGAGGAAAACAGTTCCATTCTTAAAGTTAATTGTGACACAAAGCCTGTGATGTAAAAATTGGTTGATCTAATAAAGTGTAGTGTAGAGCATGCAGCCTTCAGATTCAAACCAATCAATCTGAACTAAAGTCAGTCTTGTTTGGACGTGCCTACACAGCCATTTCAGGACTGCCACCTCACACTCTGCTTTTTCAACTTACCAATAGCTTTCTTCAGTGTTTCAAAGGTTATTTCCTCCGTTTTCTGTGACTGGGTAAATAGAAATAGTAGGGAAAATGAGGAATAAAAACAAAATGCTGAAGTAGTTTAAAATGCATTTTTTATAAAATAATTACAGTACATAAATTCTATTAGCTTCTAAAAATAATTATACTATTTTTATGACTCTCTCTCATGCATTGACATGTAATTCTGCAATTCTGTGAAATAAAAGGATTGTCTTGTTTCTGGACCAATAACAGGAGGCAAACACAGGAATGAAGAGATTACCTACCTTCTTCAAAAAAAAAGTTAAATGTCATCATTGCAGTGTCATCAAATGTCAAAATAATTTTCTAGTATATAATCTAGCATAAAACATTATTTATTTCTCTTAGTTTCAAATAGTTTCATATTGACATGTTTCCAGTATATATTACACGGCAGAAAATCCAAAAACAATAGAATTCCAGTTAACAGACCTATGACTTTATACTGAAGCACCAATCAAGTCACATCTGCACTACTACCATAGATTCTTGATTACAGGAGGCACATCCTGATTCTGCTACCTTCGACTGTCAGATGAATAATAATGCAACTTCATGTGAACACAATTGTTGCAGCACCCGGGTAGGCCAAGAGTCAATTATTATTCTTGCAAATCCATTGGACCCTACTGCCTTAAGAATTCTAATCAAAAAGCATGTTACAGTACCTTGTCTGGTTGATGGCTGGAAAGAATGTCCACCTGAATTGAAATGGTATCCACTATACTCTTCCTCCTGGAAAGTCGGTCTTCATCTGTTAAGAATGATAATCGTATGTACAGTATCTATGGCTATTAAAATGAATGAAGAAGGCGCCACTGCAAAACATTGTATTCTTTCTATTTTTCCATGTGGAATTAATCTATGCTTGTTCATTGTTTGATAACATACAGTATATTTTTAAAACGAGAAACCAAGAAGTTGTGATCTTCTTATTGTCTGTTTCTGAGCTTTGTATATAGCAGTTTAATTATAATGGGCAATCATGGGGCATTTCTTATGGCTTATGCACCTCATGCTTCATATGGAGAAGAGTGCCACCAGATATATTGTCAATTTTCAAATCTCTTAATTTATTAATTTGATTGACATCTTTTCTTCTTCTCAGCTGTTATAATCCCACAAGAATATACAAAATATAATGCTTCAAAATGAGAAGAAATAAAGATGCAGCCATGTGCTCTTTAAAACTGTCTCTCTTTTCAAACTTGAACATGGTCATGGCAACAGTGGAGATGAGCAAACTGGAGAACAGCAAACAATTCCACCACAGCTTCCCAGCTCCAGCATTAACTGGTCCACATCAGGAACCCTAGCAAAGCAGGTTTAAAATACTTCAGGCCACTACTAAAGTCACATCTACAGCACTTCTGGTGGCTCCTGACAACATCTGGTGCAGAGTATGACTAATACAGGCCTTTGTCAATGGACGAGACAATTGCTCGTTACCTTTACTTGACTCAAAGAAACAAGTATGTGAAGACAAAGAGGAGAAAAAATATAAATGTTAACAATGAATGTTGTTATTATTATGAAAAATATTTGAAAATAACAAATTTCAGTGCTTCTTACAAACAAAGTGCTTCTTACAAACAAGATCCAAGTCACAAAAAAACAAACATAGATCCTGAAGTGTGGTAAATAAAATAAAACTGTACACTGTACAAACACACCACAAATGGTAAATCCACCAGAGGCAAATCAAAACATATAATTAATTGAAAGAATGATTAACAAAAACCGAAAACTACTACTAAAAACTGTAAAAATGTTTTTTTGTGCTTGTAAGAATAAATCTCAGTAAATGTGTCCTGCAAAGGTTACACTTTGAACCAGAAACAATAGCAGATAAGCATAATAAAAACCTATTTTTTCCTGGCAGAATAGAAAACATACCTTCATTCAGAGTTACACAGGTGATAATGGTAAATTTTTATACTAAATGCAGGGTGATCAAAGACCCACTTTAACTGCGGTCTTAATAGCTGGAAGAGTACAAGGAAATCAAACACTGCATAAAGTGGCACTAATCCAGTTTGAAAAGTAATGTAAAATAATTTGTAAAGAAGGTCCTTAGTTCTGGATGGATAATGAGGCACTGTTTTGAAGGCATAAGGAATGCTAAATTAAGATATGACTGCTTACTATGGCAGGTGTCAACACTCATGATGCACCCTCCAACCAATTCCTGAAGAGCAGTTTCACTAAAGTAGAGGACTTGATAAATGTGGATCTCACTGAAACTAATACTTCATCTGGATGCAGACCCCCTATGCCCCCTAGTGGAGTCCTAATAAAAGACTAAATTGTTAGCACGTATTAACCGATGAACTAATTTAATCCGTCCATCTACTCCAAAAAATCTGAGAAAATTTTGAGTCATTAAAGCTAAGATTCTGAAATAGTGAAGGCACATTAATGTAAAGACATGTGCTTATGTCATTTTCTAGTGAAGTCAAACAATCTAGTCATATTTATTTCTAAAGATAAAAAATAATTTTACTGCCCAGTTAGTATATTTTAGTAGATGATGTTCAAAGGCACTACTAAATGTAATCCATGTATCTAATATTTCCAGGTGAAATAGCCAGTATCCTAAAGGTTTATATTGAAAACAGGGAAAAAGAAGGAAAGAACAAAGGAAAAGGAGGGAGTTCTAAAACACAGATAGTCACATTTACTAACATTTAAAACACTGCCAGCCAAACTACTACTGGATAAAACCTCCTACTCACCATACGATAATAGTACACGTGTGCAGGGCTGTTAGAAAGAAACTACTCGAAGATTCCAGAATAAGTTTGAGATTTTAGAGCTTATCAAAGATGATGGATGAAAGCAAAACAAAGCCACTAGATGTCATGATGGCTTCCTCTTAAGTAAACACACTTCGGTTTTTCTTAGAGAATAATAAAAAAGGATGTTGTTACAATATGTGGACCAACAGAGACAACTACTGAAGCCATCAACACCTCAGAGGAGTAGGCAAACACATAGTCTCATTTAAACTGCATACTACTGTATATGTATAACTGCATACACTTTGGTGTATGAACAGATTTCCAAGTTTAAATATTAATAATAAAGCATGAGCAGACTTTCTAGGCTGAACAATAACAAATAAATCGTAAGAGTCAGACCCAGAAGTGTGAAATTAATGTTTCGTAATGTTTCACCCCAAAGCACTTGTCATACAGGAGTGAATCCACTTTCTCTAACACTTCAGTTAGAGAAGTATTAAAAGTTTTGATCAAATTGATTGTAAGCCTCTGCAATGCGTGTCGCACAGTACTAGGGAGGCAGCATGTTCAAGTGATTTTCTATGAGCACAGCACATATTCAAGCAAGCTATCTGCATTTAAAATGAGCACAGCTTTGGGTGGACACTAGGCATCAGCTGCTGACTTAAGAGTGGTTCCTTTCTGACAACTCTACACGACACAGAGCTAAATCTAATGGTTACCTCTGGACTTTTGTCTGCACTTGTGCAGGATCTTCCCTACGGTATAAAGGACTGATTGAAAGGACAAAGAAAAGAAGAAAAAGGAGAAGAATAACACTTCCTTTAATAAAGAAGCACCGATACTCTATTAAATGAGAACAGAGATGAAAAACTTTATAAAATATCATTTGGATTTTAAACGTGGAAAATAACTAGCTATTGAGCATACTTCTCGTATATACAGAAGCAATGTATATCCTTAATTACAGTACTACTTCTGTCATTCAGGCTTAACTGAATTTCTCCAGTTCTTTTATTTTAAAGTTAATTGGAAAAGTACTGAAACCGCATGTCCTATGATACCTTAAATTTTCATTTCCCACTTTAAAGAAAGTACAGTAGTTCACTATTTTATATTTTATGGTCTCTTTTTCTGGTGTGATGTAAACTTGACACTTTAAATGTTTTACTATGACTTACAGCAACCGTAAAAAAAATTCTTTTTGTAGACTAAAAACATTTGTGTATACAGTTGTGTGCAATGGGTTAGGTGCTCCTAGTCAAATTTTATGTTTCACAGTTCACTACGTGAAAAGAATCTGACACAACCTGTGCATGGTACAGTACAAACTTAAACATGAGATCTTTCTGCAAATTTTAATGCATAGTCAGTATTTATTTACAGTTTTTTAAATATTCAAAATAATAAAACAGTGGATATGGCATGTGCAAAAGTTTAGGCACCCTGTTAGTCAGTACTTATCAACGCCTCCACTGGCAGAAATCACAGCTTCCAAAAATGTTTCTGTTGCCAGCTAGAAGTCTCTCTTTTCTTGCTATCAAAATTTCCCGATTCTTCCTTGCTGAACTCGCCTAGCTCAGAAGTATTCTTCGGTCATCTTGCATTCACTGCACATTTGAGATCAGATTTTCAAGTCTGAGGACTGTACAGCATATGCCATTCCTTAATCTTTTGCTCTTCTAAGATTTTTGGTAATGTTTTGCATTGTTGTCTTGTTGAAATATTCAACCATTTTTCAGCTTCAATTTCTTCACTGACTCTGGGACATTACCTTTACCTGGGATTTGTTGATATTTAGTTGAATTCATCCTTCTACCAACATAATATTTCCTGTGCCACACAATCCCAAAGCAAAATGGATCCACCCCTATGCTTAACAGGTGGAAGCGTGTTCTTTTCTTCATATGTTTCACTACTTTTTTTCCCAATTATATCTTCCTTTGGTTGTGGACAAAAATGTAAATTTTCATTTCATCCGTCCACAGCACTTTGTTCCAAAACATTTCTGGCTTACCTAAGTATTGTTTTGCATACTTTAGATGTTAGCGTTTGTAATGAGGTAGTAGGAAAGGTTTTCTTCTGACATCTGTTGCATGCAGATAATTTTCGCGTAACCTACTGTGGACCTATGGACAGTTTTTCCAGTGTCAGTTAAACTTTTCTGCAGGTCATTTGTAGGGATATGTGGGTTCTACTTTGCAGATCTGACCAGTTTTCAAATAGTTCTATCAGAGATTTTTCTGGGTCTTCCAGATCTGGCCTTGACTTCAACAGTTCCATTTAACATCCATTTTTTAATGATGTGTCTGACAATTGAAATTCCATGCTAAAAGCATTTAGAAAACCTTTTTATAGGCTTAACCTGCTGTGTCAGAGTCAATTATCTTTAATTTCAAGTCCTCATACAGTTGCTTAGAGGAGCCCATGGTTGTTGAAAGCAGACGAAACAACACTCACAACCTGAGAGGTTAGAAGGGTAAGAGTATTTGTTCACCTGACTCATTTTAAGGCCTAATGAGTCAATCAAGTTATACGGACTTTGAAAAACTTGAATTAAAAAAGTAGTAATAAATAAACTGGAAAGGTGCCCAAACATTTGCACATGCCACGTTCCCTTTTTTAATCTGTTAAAATCAGCAAATAAATAGAAATTGTGCATTCAATTTTGAAGGAAGATGACATGTTAAACTTTCTACCACACAGAGTGTGTGTAAACTTCTTTTCACTTAAAAGATTCACAGAAACATACAATTTGACCAGGGGTACCTAAACGTTTGCATACAACTGTAATTATTCAACTGGACTTGGCTTAAAAATCTTAATTGTCTTAAAATTAATCAAGTAATTAGGAATGCTCTTGATTCTTGATGAACCTTTGGGTTAATCATTTTACTTGAATTCTCAAACAGTTATATCAAGTATAGATTTTCTTCCACAAATACATAATATGTCCTATGCCATACAGACAAAAACAAAGAACGAAAACTAGGTTAATTTGAAGAAAGCAACATTATAAAAACAGAAAAATGGAGCAGTGACAGAAACCAAAACTCATTGGAAAAAATATCTGAAGCATGTTACTATTACCATAATTTACATTACTGACAATACTGCAATTGTTAGACCAAAATGTGTTACTGCATAAAGTCACAGTAATTGCATTATAAAACAATTATTCTCTTTACTGTCACCTGTCAAATTTATATTAAAATGTAAAATAGCGAAGATACCTCTATTCTAAAGACTTCAATTACATTGAAACAGTCCAGTATATTAACCACACATTGCAAATGAAAAGTAGAACATTAAAACAATAAGTTTAAAGGTGTTTCAGATGTGTTCCTGGCTCCAGCTAGCTCTCATTCTACAGCAAACAAAACATTAACACAGCAGTTATTGAAGACCACAACTAACTGTGTGTAAAGTCACATTCCTCACATGACATCTTAAATAAAACGTTGTGCTTTGTATGCTATTGGTGGAGGATTCTATTAGAGCTACTGTATACTGAACTTAACAGAAAACAAGCTAAATGTAAGTTCAGTGGTTTTCTTTTATTTTTTTTATTTCAGTAATTCTCTAACAAATTTATAATTTAAGTAGCACTTAATTGTTACACAATATGTACCACGTCCTTGTTGTTAGAACAAGGCAAAAGGATTTGATCCTGGGAAGTTATTATGTGTTCAATTTGCTGTGGATAACATTTATATTGGGAACTCAGAGCTGTAATGCTCTACTAAAGAGAGTATCTGAGAGCTGAATGGAACATTCCATTATGTTTGAATGTCAATGGATTCTGTTTCACATTTTACCATTACTGCTGTTTTATTGTTGTATATTATTGGAGGAGGAGCAGACAGTCTCAAGGCTAGAGGACTCAGATTGTCGTCTTTCTAAAACCAGAACAGTCCCAAATTCAAATGCTCAATTAAACATTTTTTTGTTTGTTTTCACAGACATTGCAGTCTTAACCCATATATGGATTGCATTGTCTATAGTGTCCTTATTTGTGTACATAGTCTATAAAGAGAAATTGTGTTTTGATGCATTACTTCTGCTCTCCCACAATGTGTTTTACAGATGAAAAGTTGCTTAGAAGTGACCGTCATAAATCAAATTAAAAAATGTCAAACGTACAGCAGATAAATAATTCAAAATGTTGTTTCAATATTTTAATTTTTTGGGAGGGTAGGTTGTTTAAAGTTATTTAAAGGCATAATACACGGAGATAAAGTGTACAAACACAAAGTCATTTAAAGGGGAAGTACAGAGGAGAAAAGCCAGAGATCAGTAGAGGGAGAATATTTATACAGAGAACTGCGTTCCTAATACAGTGAAGTCAGTTCCTTACCTGTCACTTGAGGAACATAGGGCACAGACAACCTGTCCACACTATAACTTGGACCAGCCAAAGACTCAGCAATTTCATTAGTCAAAAAGAAAAGGCTCTTATTTTCCTTGTCCAGAGACTTGGGAATTCTGTGAAAATTGAAAAATGAAGAAGCATCCGTAATCATAAAGCTGCTTATTTCTGGTAACAGTAAAGGTTGCAGTAAACCCATAGCCAATCCCATGAGTGCAAGGCACAGTCTACCACAGAGCCCCACCACATAGGGACAATATACATGCAGATACATTAATGAACCTAACCAGCATGTGCTTGGGGGTGGGAGGAAACTAGACAACCAGTTTATAACCCAAGAATAATAGGAGAACGCGCAAACACGACAGTCATACATACTGTAGAACCCAGAACCCAAGTGTTTCAAGGCAGCAGTATTACTACAATTACAACAAATAACTGCATAATAGACATGCTTAATGAACAATTAATTTATATATTAACTTTCAAATTTTAAGTGGATATTTCATTTTTAGAGAAACTAAAATTTCTTTACATACTTAAACTTTTCTAACTGTTTGTTCCTTAAATATCTTTGAAATGGTTTTCTGCTTACGTGCATTTCTCTCTGAAGATATGCTCTGGTAAAAGGTAAGGTGCCTCCAAGTTTCTCATTTCAATAACCTGGAGAAACACAAAGAGGGACTTGTGGTCATGCAAAACATTGGAGGAGCCATGGTTTGAAATGAAAGGAGAAGTCTGCTGTCCTGGTGTGGGGAGGGTGGAGATGGGGCTGTTGTGTACTGAAATTTTGGATCAAAGCTTCTTTTACAATTGTTCAACATTGAAGTAGAAACAAGTTAAATTTAGCCATCGCTTTTAACAAATTAAACAGCACCGTGTTCTCCACTTTGGCACATTTCAACTGCTCCGTCCACAAGTACAAGTTCTGTTCAACCTAAGAACAGAATCTACCTGAACATTCATTCAAAAGTTTCATTCATACTCTGGTCTTCAAGGGCTATATGGGTCTCCAGTTTTTAATGATATCCAAATCCTAAATTAACCCAATTTCAAAGTTCAAACCAAGCACTCATTAAAGAAAACCCTCTCTAGAATGCAGTGGTTGACACATGAAAATATTTTATGTACAGCAGAACAGTGACTCTCATTTCTAATTTATTTCATAAATGTGACTCTAAATGGAAAAATGATTTAGAAGTACAACATTTCAACCAGCATTGAGAGAAACAAATGCTTTCATTTTGAATATGAGAACTTAATTGTTGGTTGATTGCCTTAAATACTGTAAGCATTTTTAAAATGCATTTTTCAAATGCTGTAACTAAATCAGCCTGTCTGTGTGCCACAGATATACTGTAGCATTAACTTAACTAACTAAAGATTAAAGATCAAAGTTTTATCAAGTATGGTATCTAATACATTGCATTTGCGCTCTAAAATATAAGCACTTTATTAACTTTATTAACCATAACTTCATAACCATAGTCTTGAGCATGCTAAAACTGTTTTCCTGCATTTTTGCATTACGGTACTGTATATGGGGCTTTCAGTAGAGAAACACTGATGAAAAGGGCTACTTTGGCTTTGTTTTAGAAAGCCATCTAAAGACATAAAAATATGTGTAACTATGGATGCAAACAGTGAATGGAAGACCCGCTAAGAATTTTACGGATTGAATTGAGACTCCTGCAGTTTGACCATTTTGATTGTTTTCACTGGACACTTGACAGCCGCAGAGTTGAGGCAGCAGACTCTGAGGGGAGACAAACAGTTTGCACTGAAGCATAAAATAATTCAGTGAGGCCCCAGGGACAGTGACGGTTCCTCTTTAAAATGTTAGCAGGCCATCGGATGCCATCAAAAGCTGCAATGAAAAATGCCAGCTGAAGTAATTGATTCAAACAGAGCAACCAATTGCACGACTTTGCTCATCTTGTTCCAGCATGCTTTTTGTCTTCTCTCATCTTACCTTGCTGACATGCTGGCAGAAGGGGGGGTTTGCAATCATTTGACTTATGAAATTCAAATAGGCTGCCACCAGGGCCATGGTTCCACAGCGGATGAACATGGACAAGTTCTCTTCATTGACAAGGGCCATGTCCTGAAATTAAACATAGAGAACATGAAGAACAGCACATTCTGTGAACCGGTGAAACTGGGTATTTCAAATTGAACATTGCAGGGGAAGTAAAAAAATAGATATTTATACAGAGAAACATTAAAACACGTGGTTCCAAAACTCATTGGTTGCATTTTTAATGTTCCATATATCCAAACGATGTCTCTGAGATTTGCGGTCCAAATGAAATCTGTTGATCTTGAATTTGTAAAAAAAAATTATATTCTTTTTTTTTTTTACTTTATCTCTTCTAAAAGTGCACAACTTTTGCAGTTAAGCTTTAATGCTGTACACCAAAATGTTTTGTTTAGTTCCTAAAAGTTGTAGCATACAAGCTACTACAACTTGAATGCTCAACTGTTGCAATGGCTACAATTAAAGCACTGTTTTTAAATGCATTTTTTTTACAATTTTTATTTCACATTGTTCCTCTTTTCAAGATGAACTGCAGCTTGCTGGTGAAATACGGATTTATGTACTGTACATAGCAATTAGCCTAACACTGATAGTTCTCCATTTTGCACTCCATTTCATTGGGACATCTCAGGGAATTGGGATCAAAGTGATGAAATAAGCCATATACAATAAATGAGCTTTTTTTCCGTTCTTCCAAGTATTTTCAAACATTGATTAGATGAGGACACAATGTCCTTCCACATTGTGTTCTGATATTTCATACTTTTTAGTTTGGATGTATATATCTATGTATATACTGTATATATTGATTCCTGTAGCTCAATTGTGTTGTTTCTCTTTAACCTGAGATTTACAATCTGGACAAACAATAAGCAAAGCTAGTTTTTCACATTTGATTACAATGAAGGCTTCAGGGAAAGCACAGAGAAGCATATATTTTACATCTTTAGTTAAATCCTACTTTAATACTAATAATAATAATTAATAATTGCTTACACTTATATAGTGCTTTTCTGGACACTCCACTCAAAGTGCTTTACAGGTAATGGGGACTCCCCTCCACCATCACCAATGTGCAGCATCCACCTGGATGATGCGACGGCAGCCATAGTGCGCCAGAACACTCAGCACACATCAGCTATCAGTGGGGAGGAGAGCACAGTAATGAAGCCAATTCATAGATGGGGATTATTAAGAGACCATGATCGATAAAGGCCAGGAGAGAATTGGCCAGGACACCAGGGTAATAACCCTACTCTTTTTGAGAAACGCCCTGGGATTTTTAATGACCACAGACAGTCAGGACCTCGGTTTTATGTCGCATCCGAAGGACGGCGCCTGTTTACAGTATAGTGTCCCCATCACTATACTGGGGCATTAGGACCCAGATAGACCGCAGGGTGAGCGCCCCCTATTGTCCCCACTAACACCTCTTCCAGCAGCAACCTTAGTTTTTCCCAGGAGGTCTCTCATCCAGGTACTGACCAGGCTCAGTGGGTTGCCGGTTGTGAGTTGCAGAGTGATATGGCTGCTGGCTCTAATCATAACCCTTTAATCATTTTTTCCTAATAAGGGTGGTACACATGTTTACAACTGAAGTTTGAAGTTGGAAAACAAGACACATTAATATTTTAAATACTTACACAAATAGATCACTTATCATAAATGCATCGATAAACACTGAATACAGTTATTAAAGCATTTCGTTCAACATGCACTCCTGAACCTAATGCTCCCTATAAAGGAATACATACTGTATGACACCATTATAAATACTTTACTAGGCATAGGCTTAAAAAATTATGTTGTACTATATGACATGAAAAACAATCTTTGGGTTTTTATTAAGAGGTACTGTAATACCTTATATAATTGTTAGATTAGAAATGCTGCAGTTGAATTTGTAAATATAGATAGACTACCAGTGTACTTCCATATTACATAATAAAAAAGAAACACGTGTTCACTATAACATTGATGCTTTTGTTGGTTATATGGAAAATTCACAGCTGCACTTTAATCTGAGACATTACCTCCAACATATATTACATTTCTGCTTTACAACTCAAAGCAAGCTGAAAGACATTTCCCTTTCCAATGAAAAGTGCATGCAAACTGCAGTCACGTCAGCATTTGACTTGGTGGATTACCATAGAAACTGGACATGATAATGTTATATTGTTCGTATTAGTGTTCAGAGCAGTGAATATCTGAGGATGTTTTGTGAATTATCAAGTAATATTAAGAACGAAAGTTTAAAACTTAAACGAAAAAGAAAAACTCATAATGAGGTGCAAAATCCTACTGCAAATTTTGGTTCTTGGTCCTTAATCAGGAATGTAATATCCTGCTGGGTTTTGTCTTCTCTTGCATGTACAATCCTAAAGTCGGTTAGTCAAAGCTAACACAGCAACAGTAAATCAACCTAATCACCTGGATACAAAACACAAGAAATGAAACAGCAGGAAATTTCAAAGGGTATAAATGACTCTTTAAAGTGTCACAGATGGACAAAAGCAAGGAATCAGCTTGCCAGCAGACAGCACACCTGGTGCTTTCAATTTTAATACCACAAAGTGAAAATGCACAACGGCCTTCTGTTGACACCAAAGCAGTTAAAAGATATGTGATTTTGAAAAGGTATTGTTTTATATTATTTTTTGCAATATATCCACCCAAGATTGAATTCACACCTATGAACCAACCAACTGCATATGAGGGAGAATGAGAAGTGTAGGCCGACTCCTCCATCCCATCCAGCTTCAAGCTATTCATCATCAGATGTCACTGGATACTTGAACAGCATAATAGTTTGCCTGGTACTTTCACTAACTGCTTGTGTGAATGATACCCATTATTATTTTTACCCATACCCATCATAACAGGGTAACATGGTATACCCTTATATCCAGTGTATAGGTATACTCCTGTGCCATTTTGATATGAAATATGTATGGATTTGATTAAAGCATCCAAGAAACAGCAAACAGATGCTACTCCTTAGCAACTCACTGGCAGCAAATTCGCAGGCTTGCTGTTTTTAAACTCCCATTGGTCGGATGTGGGAGGTGTTCTACTCTGTGTGGTAAAAATAGCTACTGTATCTGGCTCTTTACAGTGCATTAATATATGGTAAAGTAGAACAATACAGCAGCTGACATTACTCAGGGGACAAGAAAATGACAATAATTAGAACAGCCAGAAAATAGAGACCCAAAACATGGTCTCTGCCTGATTTCTTCCTAAGAATGTAATTTCTGCCAAGCAGCTGTTTTTTTTTTAATTCACTTGAGCATGCAGATACACACTGTGCATCAAAAACCGAACTATCTCAGCCTGCCTCACCAACTGTGTAAAGTCCTGAGAAGCAAATGGGACATAAAGAGCCCTGGCAGAATAAATTTAAACCTGCCTCAGCTACCAAACACTTTGTACACATATTCATATGATATTCACAATAGATAAAGCATGTTGTGAAGGCATGTCTTTGTCATTCTATTTACTAGCATGGTTTGCTACTGTAACTAAATCTGAAAAACTATTGTTCACTCCTTCAGGTATATCACCCTTCCACCACTTAGAAAATTCTACAAAAGAGGAATGAATTAATCATGTTTTGCATACTAAACACAACCTTCAGAATAAGAAAAACCTGGATTTCCAACAATGCACGGGAACAAAACGGATCATTAAAAACATCCTGCTAGCCTAGCACGTAACAATTACCTTGCAGGTTATCTCGTCATTTTAATCCACCATGAAAGACAATGTTTAAGAGCCACATAATGGTGTACTTTAAAGCTCTCAAGGGAATACTGAACTGCCACCATTAAATCTTTCTTTTTGAGAAGTAACACAAGGTGATATTCAAGGTACTCTATGAAGAAGGAAATGGATTGATAATGAGACAATGATGCCATCAGGGGGATATTCTTTAGAAAAAACAACTTTCCGCGCAACCCCAGCAGTATCCTGTCCTGTCCTCACTGCAGTTCCTAAAAACTTAAACAACATAGAGTTACATGGACATCATCTTAACTCTCTTTCATGATTAGGTTAGGTCCCCTTTTCAGGCCATAAAGGCCCATGGGAAATAGGGGGAAAGAGCCACCATTTTTCTCAACCACCTAACACTGGAGATGGAGGTGATGTGGTCAGCATCACACTCCAGCCGGCCTATTACCCCCAGAAGGATTGACCCCTGGTACTCATTTGAAAAGGAGGCTGAGTGGACCTGGGAGCCGTCTGGAAGGAATTGGAGAAAGCTACATCGCTTGCCCCTACCTGGGACTGAACCCGGGACCTTCTGGTCAGGAGCTAGGCGCCTGTGCTGTCTGAGCTACCCCGGCTCACTCTTTCATGGTGCCTGATTTAAATGTATCAGTTAACTTTCCATATTGTTCTTTTCTTGGCAGAATTCCACAGTATCCTAAATTGTTTTGGCTTATTGAGCACATGATTATGCCCACTCATGAAACTAATTCATGTGCTTTGATGTGTGGGTTTCAATGTGTACGAATTCAAATTTGTTTTAGATTAAAGTCTCCTGTCAGTGGTCCTCGGCCCGCTTATACTGAGGGCACCATTATCCTTGTTGTAACAGCCAAAATCACTCACAATGAAACCTCATGAGCATACACCTGAATGTAGACTGATGAATACAGACCCGTGGGTCCATTTATTTGTCTTCAAGCAATACTGACAATCCTACAGCACAGCATTGACTGTTACTAGGACAGAATTGTTTGGTAAGCCAATGGAGGATGGATGCATTTGATTTGATTGGAGTTTGTCCTGCCTAAAGCTGATAACTTCAGAAATCAGTTTTGAACTTGCAATTCCACTTCTGAGCACACTGTCAGCACTATCAAGGGTAGTGCATCTCACATTTTAGAGATTAATAGTCTATTTTCAACAGGTATCTGAAATGAGCACTAAAATGAAACCTAACATTATTTGCACCTATAAAATTAATTTGAAATTAGTGTCTCAAGTATTAATTCATGCATTCATTCTGTATTTTTCGTGTATGTTTTACATCTGCTTGGATTTATTGTGACTGAGATGATGAGTGCCTTAAATTTATCCTCACTGCATCCCCTAAGTGTGCTGTGTTTCTTTAAGAAGAGATGTGACAAACATTATTTACAAACATGTTCTCATTCTGCAAAGGAAAACATTCAATTCACAGACTGTTCTAACCACTGATAACTCTGTCATATATTTATTCTGAAGAAACAAATCTGCATCGCCACTCTGTCTGGGACAAGATGAAATAATAGCCAGCACATTATTATAGTGTAAAATAATAATAAACATTATTTTATATAGCATCTTTAAAAGTCACTTCTCAACGTACTTTACAGTAAGGAAAAAAACAAAGAGAAGACACAGCTGAATTAAACAATTATAATAATGGTCTGGAATACAATAGGAAAGCAAAGCAATTAAATGAAAGCCCTTCTAAAGAAGAAGGTTTTGACTCTTGATTTGAAAGTACTCGGGGTAGGTGTCTCTGTGATATCCTTATTTACAGAATTCCAGAGCTTTGGGGTATAGCAAAGGAAGGCCCTGTCACCCATGGAACACAAATACGTTTTGGGGAAAGACCTGAGACCAGAGACAGTCGAATGAAGGTTGCGAGGTGGAGAGTAGGAAGATAGTAAGTTAGACAGGTACCGAATTGCAAAGCTATATAGAGCCTTTTAGGGGAGCATGAGGACTTTCAAGTTGACACAAACCCTGATAGGACTCGAGGATAAGAATAACGTGGTCACTTGCAGAAGACAGGTCAGGATTGTGGCCGCCGAATTCTGGACATACTGAAGTAACATCAGGAAGGATGGTACTGTGCTGTAATTTAAGCTCTTATCGTTACCTGCAGAGCGATAGCCAGACGGATAAGGTCAATCACCACTTCTTCATTGGCCAGTTCTATGGTGATGAGAGCCAGGGCAGTGAAGAGCAGCTCAAAGTTCTTGTGCACATTGTCTTCTTCCTTGCACCCCAGGTAGATGTGACGGTACAGCTGCTGTCCATGCTGCCAATGGAAGAGAAAATCAGTATGCCTACACCTTATTACTGATTTAGTACCTCAATTGTTTTGAGGATGTATAAAATCACTTGTCTGTCATTCACAAAAAAATTGAATTACTCATTAATGGCACCATGCAAGATAAAAATATAGAATTTCTATCCAGAGTTTGAAATAATCACAGGGGAAAAAATACACTTATAAGCATGCCCAAAAAGGTTATTTTTCATTTAATCTGACCATAACTACTGTATGGTTCCAACAGGCATTCAATGAGCGTTTTCCTTTTGTGGCTTGTCATCTTACTGTACTTGCAATTTAATCACGAATACCATATCCATGCATGTGATGCTGAATGGTAGCTTTCAACACTTGTAATCCGGGACTGCCAGTTTTTGTTGGAGATCGCCAACTGCTGCCTCTGGATTCAAGGCTGGCCTGGGAACTCCCTGTCTCACAACTTGTTGTGAGCAAAATACACATCCATTCTTCCAGGCAGGGTTGCCAGCATACCAACAGCCTTACAGTACATTAATCAATAATCAACACTGCAGTGGGAAGTAGTAGGTTTACCAATTACAGTTACAGCACAACATTTTTAGAATTGTTTTGAGCAAATCACCTATACTTAAGAAAAGCTGAAAACGAGAAGAAGGTATTCACCCCATGTAGGCATTGTTGGTCTGAAAAAGCACTTCCACACAGTGTACACACTTGTATCAGGTCCCCTCATAGTCTTCTCTGTCCAAGTCTAAAATACAAGTTTCTTCACCGCTGGTATAGAACATACCCTTAAGCCCCAAAATATACAGTAACTACTGTACTTATATAATCCATAACCCATTCATTTACATGTTGTTTTTTGGTTCCTATTTTGTCAGGGGTCTGTATACATCTGGGAGACACTGTATGAAGTAAAAAATTATCGTATTCAAGGTTTTTAAGGTTTGCACGCATAGATTGCATGCAAATTTAGAGCTATATCAGATATTTTACTTAAGACACTGTGTAAGGTAACTCAGCAGTACTTGTACATTCCTATCCTACAGGATGATCCCTCCATTGGGGCCCTCTTTCCTGACCCCCCATCATCTCATATCGCCGACCACCTAATCTGTGCAACCTTCTTGTTCACAGCTCCCTTGACCGCCCTCAGCAACCATCCACACCAGGCACTTTTCCCTGCAACAGAGCTCGCTGTATCATCTGCAAGTACATATCTAACACCATACTCATACAAGGCCCCTTAAGTACATCTTGTACCTCCAGCATCCTACTGTATCTCCTGCAGTAAATGCCCAGCCATCTACCTTGGGGAAACAGGAAGAAGACTCGAAGACGGCTTCAGAGAACATGTTAGGGCTCTGAAGATTAAAGATTTCTCCAAGCCCATAGTTTCTCAAATCACCTCTGACAGCCATGATCGCACTGATCTCTCCGTCTGCATTCTCAAAGTAGGATTTTTTTAACTCCTATAGCAGAAAGACATCAGAAACTAAAATTATCCTGAAACTTAGGTCACACCTTCCCTCTTCCCTCAATGACAGACTTGTTTTCTTCTAATTCTCTCTATTTATTTATAGATTTCGTTTCACACCTCTCCTCCCCTCTCTCGACCTCGCACCACTCGATTGGCCACTCTGCCTCTCCCCTGCTCCCACCTCCTCCTCTCTCCTGGCTTTTGTTTTCCCATGCTATATTATGTTTGCTGACTGCCCTATCTTTCTTATACCCGAAGAAGGCTCCGCAGCAGAAACGTTGTTTTCTTTCTGCTCTTTTCAGCATGGAATAAACCTATTGTTCGTTTGCAGCCTACGCATGCTGATGCAGTTACCCAACTTGTACATTAACATCCTCATTACTTTGCTGTTTTCTAGAACTCATTATGACCACAAGTGAGAATATTCTTCTGGTGCTTTGTGTGACTAAGGTTTTTTTTCTCACATAATTAGGGTTTTAATAAAATTCACATGGGCATGTGTTATTCTGCTGATGTAAATGCGGTGCTTTAAACATGGCGTTTGGATGAGTTACTGTATATTACACTCAGAACCCATCAGACATTGCTATATGGAAGCCAGGAGGGGAGAAAGACTGATTTTCCTATAACTACCCTAGGAACTGTTTAGATTATTAGATTACATTTAATTTGCTTTGCATCAGATGTAGTTTAGAATCAAAATCTAGAAGCACTACTTGTATTTTATTTACATTTTATCAGTATGAATGCTAAGCATATACAGTAGACAGAAATTCATCATTTACTTTGTATGGGCCTTGAGCCCGGTTGCAAAGGAAGCCCAAGATAAAACAAATTCAAACAGAAATGAATTACAAAACCTGGAGCACTCAGCAGACTAATCAATCTTATCCCTTTTAATTTTATTTTACAGTCTTAAAAAATATTTTTTTTTTTAGACAATACACTTCAACTTTCAGTGTACTTCCTATGTGATATACCAGGAAGAAAACAAAATGATTAGCTGCTTGACGAAAAAAGAAAAGCAAATCCTGATTTTGTACATTTAGAACTGTTCTGCTTCTTGATAAAACTCCATACAGCACTAATATGAATGCGTTTTGAGATATTATAACTGCAAAGAAGCTACCTGTATATAGCTTTCAAAAGCACCCTATAATTTGAATAATGCTTTAATGTCATTTGCTATAGAGATGCAAAGTGGAGACAGCTGTGTCTTTTCTCTTAACTTTATACAGTTCTCAAAAGGGTTTTTACATTAAAACAAACAAAGAGTCCCTGTGAAGTGAAAGGACTGTTTTAATTACGGTACAGCATTTAATCAAAGGGTAGTCCACTTCTGGAAATTTTTACATTCCTGCCTATCTTCAATAAAGCCCTTACTATTTTCAACACATCATTTGATATTTTGGTTTAGGGATGGTAACCTTCTAGTGCACACCAACCAATAAGACCAGTCTTTATTTAGTCCCTTTGCATGAAAGTTCTACACGGATGCAGGCCTGTTACCAAGTCTAAAACTAAACCAGCTCGTTTCCTCAATTTACCATCAGACAGAAATAACAATACAATAAATCCAATGCTTCCTTCTCAAACATACTGTATACTGTGTATTAAAAGACAGCTCATCATGCCATTCTGCATGTGTGTTTCTTAATTAAATATGGGGATACTGTGGATAATGTAAATTGATTAAAGGTTTTTGGTGTAATTTGCTGTAAGTGATCATTTTATAAACTGACCATAATGCATTTTGTGGTCTAAGCACTAGTTCACCTCAGAAATAAGATGTCAGTTTCGGTCAAATTAATGAAAAACAGAAAGGAACCCATACTGTATGTCCCACTTACTGTATACAGAGAACACCTCTTTTTTTGCTATTAGTATGTTGAAAGCAGAACTACCTTAGTGTAGTGATGTTCGTCATCTGCAGTGTTCACATTCAGCAATTTCTAATCTGACAATTCATTACAGCCAGACATAGTTCATCAATGACAGGATATGATCTTGGATACCATGAGTCATAACACCTCACCAAGACAGATACAATTCCATTGCCTACTACATCACCATCATAGTTTTCCCACTCAAACAATGTATGTTGCTTACTTGCCTTGAACATTACTGAACATTACTTGAACATTATTTGAATAATGTTTGTCTCTAATTTAGGGCTCAAAGATCTGTGAAAGAGCAGAAGTTGTTTTTAACCTCTGAGAGAGAACAGAATAGAATCCTACAAGATAACAGTTATTTCAATAATTTTGCAATTTAATAAGTTTGTATTGATAAGGTGACCATATAGTACCTGTGACTAGCTCGTCTTTCACAGTAGTTCCTCTGTTGATCACTGTGAATTTACCATGATTAAAAAAAAATAAAATAAAATCAATTTACCAGTGTGGTTTCTACATAAAAACAATGTTTGTATCCCTGCTACATAATTACTGCACTGTCATTTTTCTGATAACTGTGTTTTTTTATGAAGCTCAGTATCTTTTATAAACCTACAGTCATACAAGATTGACAAGTCCTTTTTTGCCTCTCAGTTGGTACTCCCATCATTTCCAAGTTAATCCAGGACATTTTGTGAAATGTTTTTTTTTTCAGACTATTAAAACTTTTATGGCTTTACCTTATAGCTTTACGGGTTATACTTTAGCTTTAATCTGAATAAAAACGTTTTGACTAATTACATCCATTTAGAGTAATAAAGTACAGGCCAACATAGATAATTGTGAAATCTCAGATTTCTTGTACTATCTTAATTATTGTGTCAATGTCTCACTTAGAAGTCAATGTTTTGACAACTTCTCAAGATTTCACATCTACTAAAAGATTAGACTATTTTGGTGAATACAATTATTCAATGACGTGGGATGTGAATTTTCCTCAAATCCATTAAGATTAAGATTTTTTTTTAATTGATACAGAGCTGTTACTTTTCCAGCACTTATCTTTACTGAAAATTTCCTGCAGGTTCATTTACCAAATGCACTACCAGGCCATCTGGAACAAAGAATAGCTTTAGAAAAATAAGTTAATGTATTTGGCCCCATTCTTTTAAAATAATTTATATTGAACATGTGAATGCTACAGTATCAGGTATTTTAAAGAGAAAATATACAAAAGGAAGGTCTACATTTATCCTTAAGCCTATCTACATTATCCTTAAAACAGTCTTATAAACAAACCTGTATAAATGCTTATAAAATAAACATTATACATAATGCTTATTTTATACAGCCTTTTTCATCATCTTTATCAAGGGAGCAAATAATTCTGGAGGTGATTGCAATTGCCTATATGTCTTGTGGATGCTGCTGTACAATAATTACACTGCAAAACATTTCATGGTTTCTTATTAATGGATCCAAATACAGTATAGGATCCTCCCTACTATATATCTAAAATGCTTTATTATGTGTTAGGATGAAAATCAACATAAAAATGAATAATTCTTATTATTACCGATAAAAAATTGCACTATTATTTCTGACTCTTGCAACTCCATCATGACAATTATTTCTAGCTACCAGCTTCCAGGCAACAA
This sequence comes from Atractosteus spatula, assembly GCF_055471065.1. NCBI lineage: Eukaryota > Metazoa > Chordata > Actinopteri > Semionotiformes > Lepisosteidae > Atractosteus > Atractosteus spatula. The sequence goes on along the minus strand of NC_142711.1, from coordinate 55,285,228 downwards.
GAATCATTAGACTGCAAAAAGCAGTAGAACAAGTGTTTTAATCATCATAGTAATTTCAGGGATTCTGGATGTGTTAATTGAATGCCCTTCTTAAGCAATTGTGTTCGTTAAAAATAAATGATGGTATATTTAGGAAAATATTTAATGTAGGCATAATCATCCATTTTCTTTCCAATAGTCTATAAATTGAGATTGATTAATTATTATGAGAGGAACACTGTCAAATTAGGCTAAACTAAAAAACACATTATATCTTGGGGGATTTATGATAGAAACTGTAAATCTGTTAAAGTGTTGCCTAATTTGTAAAGGAATTCTCAAACGTAAATGATGGTGCTCATTACTGTTTGTGCTTCTGATACCTCTGTATTGTTCTCTTTTGTAAACACCTTCTGTTACTATACATAGCCACCCTCACCCCTAGTATGTGTAAGCCCCGATGTATAAAAGCATCTGAAAAATGACTATAATGGTTATTATTTCACATTACTACACATAATTTCCTTGCCGGAAATTATACATGAAAGAATTACACGAAAACCTACCATATTCCACTAATGCAGCTCAACTGATCTCATTACAAATGCAAGTAAAATGGCATTTCCTTTTGAGAATATACAGCAAAAATAACACGCTACCACCATTGTAGACTCTAAAAGCAGTGAAACTGAAAGGAAAAAAACTCACTATCAACAAATACCCATTTCCACTGTTCACTGCCACTTCACACTCTTAACCTTAAAGACATGACTTTCCTCCATTCCAGTACTTAATTAATAAAGTATGTTTTTATAAAAATATCAAAAGTCCACTATCCGGTGTAATCACAAAACATTTTCCAAATGTTTAACACTCTCTCCTCCCCTGGATTCTCAACCTGTTTCTTTACTTTTCTTTTTTACAGTATGTTAAGCAAGCAGTTCTACAACAACTGCACATTTTGGTATTGGCTACTCCTTATTTGGCTCCTTCCAGTTTAGTTTCTGTTCTACACATTACTGAAACTGTTCTGTTTTCCATCACAGATTATGATTCTCTACCTCCATTTTTCTTCATTCTATCACAATTGTTCCCTCCTCTACTGCCAAGAACTTTGATGTCACCCTAGAATCTCTTCCTTTGCTAATTAAACCACATTTTTATTGTCAATGTGTTTGTTATTTTTTCTAATTCAAACCTAAGATACCACTGTTTACACACACACACACACATATATTGTACACAGTTCATTTGATATTATATCATTTTGATTAAGGTTAAAGTTTTTTTGTGGCATTATTATAACTGGATGTTGTCTTGCAGAGAATAGCCCAAAACATGTGACACAATGTGTTGAAGGGTATGTAATATACAGTATCTCAACATATCCAAAAAGAAATAGGTTAATATGACACAGAGAGTCACAGGTCTCTTTCAATATTCCTGAAGTCTGGGAAAGGGAGTGACACTGACATTTAGCTGGGGAAGGGTTATAAAAAAACAACAGTATAGAAAAGTAGTTGGGCATTAGGCAAGGAGAGGAATATAACAGGTATTAAAACCAATAATATTTGCTTTTTATATATTCTTTCTTTAAAAATACAGTTCCCAACTCTGCTATTGATATTTCAAATAAGACAAAAATTTTCCACTTACTGTAAACCTGAGAATGCAAATCATCTTTAATTCTATTAGTACTGCATCTGTCTCCAAATTATGTTTTAAACTTAAAGTCACAGTAATACAGGTCACACAATTCACAATAATTCACAGGTCACATCTCATTAGTAAAAAATAATACAGTGTATTATTGAATTCTGTCATTTACTGCTATTAAATTTATCTTCACATGCTCTAATTTTTCACAAGTTATGGATGTTAGCTAAAAGCTTCAAGCTAAACAGCATTCTAAAAAAATAAAGGAAATAGTATGTCACTGCAATATCTTCTCCAACTACTTCTCTAGAATCTAAACTACTGAAGCCTATCATCTTTTTCCCTTTACAAGTTAATAAGAAAAAGAAGAAATGAATTTTGGAGCACAAGGTACCCACTGTGGCCATTTCTGTGTCATTCACACAAAGCTCCCATAAAATTCACTACAAAGAATTTTTTATTTGTATTTTCTTCTTCTAAGTTAGAAGTAGAAAAATACATTTTTTTCGTCCTTAGGCAAATCACAAAGCCAAAAGGCATATTTGCTAACAGATGAAAAAAGTTCATACATGCAAACAGATTTTTGGTTAAGGCATCCAAAAAAACACTTGACGTCAAGCGCAAGAGAAACGTTATGGACAAAAATGATCTGTACCCGGAAAATAAAGCTTTTGGCATATAGATCAATACACTCCCTGTTGCTTAACTATCTACCTGTGAGTGAACTTGAAGGACTTGAACCACTCACAGTGAGGAACAATGGCTGAGAATGCAGTCACATATACTGCCAGCTGGCACCATGCAAGCTTGCTCTAATAACTCTGCAAGAGTACCTCTATCGCTTCCTTTCTTTTCAATGCCCCCTACTGCACGAATGCCCTTACTGAAAACTGCTGGGTCCTCAGCTGTGACCACCACATTTCTTCGGCTTGCTAATGGATCTCTAGAGACAAATGGAAGCCGAGCAAATTACATTTTTGTGCAGCTTAATCCCCTACCAAGTGTGCAACTTTCTGGCAAAGCAAAGTGTCATGGGCCTAATCCCTAGGTCTCCATCTAGCATTGTCAGAAAGAGGAATAATAATTTATTATTTATTATACAGAGGGAATGATTAGACTAGATTCACACAAAGTCAATATTGTTGAGAAAAAATTCTCAACAACTAATCAATAATAAATATAACCAGATTTCGGAGTGATTTACGTGTAGAACACAGACTCATAGCTGACAGACGACAATTACATACTTTTACTACAAATACACATGGTGTTGTACTATTAAACGTAATTAGGGTTTAGGGTACTAAGTGGAAAATCATTATATATATATTATTTTACCTTTTTCATGAAGCTGACATCTTGTTTAGAGATCTTCTCTCTTTTGATCTTCAAAGCTGATACATCTGGGATAATTCTACAATCAATATGGAGAAAACATTTTTAACAGTTTGTAATGAAAACTCAACAGCAGTGAAGTTAAGAGATGTGGGGAAGTACTACTGATTCTTAAGCAGTAAAATATTCATACTAAACAAAGCCATGATTTAAGAATTGCTGGCAGGTACCATAAGTCATCTTAACAACTCTTCTGTATACACCATAGTGTATATATAGCCTCCATTCACTTTAATTATAACTTACTGGGTGTCTTAAAAACTTTGGATGTAACTTGGATGTAACTTTGGATGTAAGCTTGTAAATATAAAATATTTTATACTCAAATATAGAAATATAAAACCCTGTAGAGTTCTCATCCACAATCAGGGATAATGCAATATATGGCAAGATTTAGTAGAAAATACTATTTAAAGTCTTCATAATGTATCTAATTTATCCCTTTTGCTTATTTTTAATTTTTCTGAGCTTCCATTTTTTGTCATACCATTCGTCACCTTTTGCTTTTTAATAAAATGCACTGCTCATAAAAAAGAAATACTGATCCATAAACAGATGAGTGCATACACCATATACAACAAGCAGTGTAGTGACAGCAGACTGTCCCATGTTTCACAGGATCAGGCAAAACTTACAAGTGGATCATGAAAAACCACTGTGACAGGCAGTCAGTATGAGTCCCTGCCTAGGAGTAGCCAGCTGTTGGCCACTGCACTCCTGTCCTGAAACCTGACAGCTGAGCTCCTCCTCACCTAATGGCTTCTGTCTTCTCAGCAGGTGCGTGTGGCAGCCAGGAGAAAAGCATAAAGACTGCTCAATAGAACTCTGCTACAGAGAGAAAGGCTGACTCATTTTTGTGACTTTTTTGTGTGACAATTGTGAAACTTGAGAATAAAGAGCTCCACTGCCCTTCTTGGGGTTACCTTCCTGGTAACACTGATACCAGGCCAGTGACAACCATCTTGACAGTGACCCACATAAATCAAAGATACAAACTTTACCTTATCCCACGCAGCTTGGCCCTGTTATCATGGCGATCGATGAGGTTGTGCAGAATCTCCAAGACGAGCTGCCTCAATTCACTGTCCTCCATGAGGGAGATTGAAAACAAAGGGTCCAGGAAGGGCGCGGGGAGGGCCGCGGCTATGGTCTTCGCCTTGTAACCTGAGGTCACCTGGCATGCAAGGCCATGGCAAGAGATGCAGCTCATTAGACAGTGCAAAGGTGGCAGGTAGAAATACTTAGGAAAAAGAAGCAGTAGCTTCTACTGTGACCTTTCTAATTTGTGGCCTTCCACGAATTCCTATGGACAGTAGACAGTTGCAAATTATGCGTTCAGACCCTGACTCATATTTGAAAATAACCATTGTAAAAGATACATTTACTATATGCTTCTGTACATACTACGATATACTGTACACTACTGTGCAAGTACAAATATTCCAGTCTTTCGTCGTATTTTTCATTTATTTCCAACAGCGATGCAGATTATAGACTACCAGTGTGAGCTAAATATGAAATGTAGTCAAGCACGGTAACTCTATCACATTCTGCTTATAAAAAGAGAATTTTGAACCAAGAACCACATGGCTCAGCTGTTCATCCCCAGTGGAGAGCAAACGATTGCGGCACAGGGTTTAATCTGTACCTATGTGGAAAGTGATAGGAATCAAAAGAAACATTTGATCTTAAGTAAGATAAAGCTCTGCAGGAAAGCACATTTAAAATGTCTAAAAAACCTTCTTCGCAGGAAATAAGACGTCTGCCTTGTGATTAAACAGGATGACCTTTTGACTGCTTGGATTTATTAAGCTTTGGCTGGAAGCAACTGCAGGCAAGTAAATTGCTTTAAACTGTACCCATGGACACAGAACAAGGACCTCCGATTCGCCTTGGAGCTGCAGCAAGCTAAAAATAGGCTAACCTTTCAACATACTCTGTTAAGGAATATAAAACAGCACATTTTTACCGCTAAAGAATAATTTACATTCACATTCTGGAAATTGTGCAGATTGCATTTCATCATTGCCATTGGAATTTATGGTACCTTATCTTACCACATGTTAAGATGGGGCAAATATAACATGAATACAGCCAAACTGCTAACCTTATATGCATGCTTTGATACTTCCAGAACAGCAAAAGCTTGTTTGAAAGCATTCAGACTAATATACCTTTGTAAGATGGAAGAAAGTATAAGAATCAAATCATTTTGTCTTAAATGAGACCGATTACTTACCTAAAACACCTTGAGTACTACTCTAGTTCTTGAAAAGGTGGCCACAGGGGTCACCTTGATAACATTTATAAATCAGCGTTCACTGTAAAGAACAATTCACACTGATGTGCTTGCTTCTTAGTTGACCAATTCGGTATCTTTTGCACTAGACAATAATTGCTCCTAAGAATGGCCATAATATGACAGATGAATAATCCACAGAAGGAATAAAATCCTCAGAAAGATTATTGTACTTTTAAACAGATAAAAAATGAGAGAAAAAATGTATTTATTTCTGGTGTGTATTTGTTTTAAAAACTTGATTATATACAAGAAGTAACAATAGACAAGTTAATAGGTATAGTTAATAGTAATACGCAGACTGGCATGAATCCATTAATCCTAAACTGAAACTCCTGACCTCATATTTTATATTTTATGATCTTCATTCTTTTTTTCTTTGTTCTTGTGTAGTGGTATGGTGTGTTAAAGCCCCTAAGAATGTCATTAATTTGCCTTGAAGAAAAGGTGACTCACACTCTGCAGAACATGGTTGTTATTCATTAGAAGACCTGTCTTAATGAAACCAGTTTATAACCTGACACATTGTTCAACAGTTTTTGGAAGTGGACAATAATTTATATGTTCTGACAGTTCTGGGGAGGTTTGGATTTTGTGTGAATACAGACACAAAGAATAATTGTGTGGAGCTCTAGCACAATTCAATGTAGGATGAATATACAGCATAAATGTTTCTTTGATACATTGAATGTATGTAAAAAAAGTCAATATGCCAACTTGATTAATGGAAAAAAGGAGTAAATTAAAGAATAAAACCTTACAGTACGTGATTTCTCCATTACTGCATTGCAGATAGACCAGCAAGCTCAGTTTTTAAATTATGCAGAATTTGACATTGTGGTCCAAATACAAACATCAGCGACTTAAAAATTAAGTTGAAAAAAGCAGCAAATTAATACATGAAAGAGTATTGTATGTAAATGTGACATGAAACTCTTAGTGCTCTACCACATGACCTCTATCATGTTCACTACAGCCTGTTTTGTACCGAACAGTATGTTAAGGGAAACTGTCACATTATTAAAAAAATACCTACCATAATAAGTGACCTCAAAAGCATGACCTGAATGCGTTTAGTCCCCAGGTCCCTGCAAAAAACAGACAATGACCTGTTTCAGGTTAAATATGTTTATGAAAGCAAATGTACAATTGTTACTTTATGTAAAATCTGAGAACAGTGCTTATGCCATTGTATAGATTTATAAATTGACCTACAGTATCCATCCATCCAATATCAGAAAGCCACACACAAGTGCAATTCAGAAAAAAACAATGAACCTAGGCTGCACGTCTTTGGAAGAAAGACATTAAGGAACAATAAAATTGCATGTAGAAAGTATGCCAATCCAGAGCCAAACCCAGAATCCAAGATTCTAACTCCCACAAATTCATTCTGCCCTACTTTGAATCACACCTCTGTAAAGAATTCATTCCAAATTAGCATTGGACCCAAATTTTATCTAGAAATTAATCAAAGCTCTTTGTATATAGTTGGTGCATGTTTACATCACTGTTTCAAATGTTCTTACTGGCATAATACTAGTCAGCTTGAAAGTGCATTGTACTAGACACTGAATTTCAATCATTTTAGTTAGCAGATCTTCACAATCTGAGATTCTTTCATCTTCCTCCGTTTTAATTCCCCAGTCATGGGAACAATCTAACAGGATATTTTGCAAGTATTGCATTTTCTAATTTGCCTGTAATACAGGTTGGCAGTTTCCAGAGTTTGTCCAGTTACTGTTCAGGTTAAATAGGACTCTGTAAAACAGTTTCTACAAAGAAGGGACTAAAACAAAAGTAAATGCACAAACTCACAAGAGAGCAGTATGTACCTGTGAATTAGAAAGTCAGCTCTTAAGATGAGAGGAGCTCATTAGCAGGAACAAAATGTAAAGCGCTGCTCTTTTATCCTCACACCACCAATAATTACATGTCTGAGTGCATACTGTTAGTGTACTGTATAGCTGCGTCAGTGTAGAAATTAAAAAAGAATGGACAAAAACATGATTTACTGCACCTCGGCTGGCTGGCTCCAGTTTTTTAAGGCGTGTGAATGCTGCTATCAGCAGGTTTCCTGAATTAAGGACAGGCTATAAATCTTTTATTTTCAGCAAATGCCCATTCCGTGCAAGGAGAAAAAAAAAGGCGTTCTTTTGATTTTGGATTAATCAAATAAGCACCAGAGAACAAGGGATTACTTGCAGTACCATCATTCCGTGTGAAATAAAATGGGGACATCTTCTTAAGAGGAGAAATTAAATGAAATTTATGAAGAAGGGCTGCTGGTAGAACAAAGACTTTGGAAACAAGGTGTTAGTCTATCAAGCTAATTACCAATTTCTCTACTGGCTTTTAAGGCTTAGTGACAAAGGCTGCACACAGAAAAAGCTAAAGCAATGAGGGAAAAATAATGAGATCGAAGGCTGGTGTCAAGAAAATCATGATTCTTTACCTGCTGCTGTTTTCCAAATAAGAGAAAAAAGAAAAAATAGTAGGAATTAATGAATATTTCAGAAACACTGGAGAAAGATTTACCTTTGGAGCCTCATTAATACCACAATCATGCATTATTTTTCCAGCATTTTATATGGAATGTTAAAAAAATTAAAAAACTGTTACATACTTCTATGAATCTGTGAATATGTCTCTTTTTGTAGCAGCTGCACAGACATGTTTTTGAACATACACGACAGAGGTAAATTCATATACAGTGTGTTAATTTAACATTCATCACCAAGATAGTTGGACAACTGTGAAATTCACAGGCTAGTAGTGTGCTCAGATACTGTTGGAAGCAATACAAGCAGTCCAAGTGAAGAAGGCTTTGCATCAGTTTAAAAAACGCTGTGTTCATGGGTTCTGCCCTTTCCTCTTTTAGAGCCTGAATCTGTTCAGCGGTCTCTAAGACCTACATTCCACAAATCTTTCCAGCTTAGTCTCACATTTTAAATGGGACTCATGTCTGGGCACCCATGGCTGCCACATTCTCAACTCACAAGAAAACTGTTGCTACAAGAGCAGAAGAGGATGAATGAATGCTTTCCTGCTTAAATCTTGCAGAAGGGGCAAGAAAGATCCCAGGACTCGATTATCGTATCACTGAGTTGTCAAACTGGCAACAATAACCACAAATCTGCAGTGACTCCTGCAAAAACGATCGCACTTGGGCCTCCCAATCCAAACTAGTTGTGCAATTCTGAGCCACACTCAATGAAGTATAATAGGGTGGCTTATACAAGACCTTCACTCACTTCTGAAGAAGATTCTGCTTCACTACAACTGAGTCCACCTGAAGTGCTGTTCCAAAATATCAATGCCACAAAGACATTATTTTCTTCATAAGTGAGGCATATTTATACCTTTCTGCATTTTTTCTGTCTTGATTTTAACCAGGCTTGACATTCTGCAGGTTAAATCACCACAACATCTATGACTAATTAATTTCCTTACTACAGAGGTGTTTGCACAGAAATCTGATTATATCACAATCATGCGTAGTTAATTAAAATGATAACAAAAACATTATCAAAATATCCAAAAGTTATTAGTGTTTAAGAATACACTACACATAGAATATTAAATTAATTTGATACTCAGAATATAAGTTGCATTTTTTTCCCTTATCCTCTATGTGAATGGGGTCCTGTTATTATGTCAATATTATCAATTGCTGTGTGGTGTTGCTTCAAAATCCTCCTTTCAATTATGGATATACCTATCTGATAACATAGAAGACAGTTTTATCTTTTACAGATGTGAACCAAAATTTATTTTCCCACTCCACACTGAAATAGTACTTTGATACCATTTTAGACGGTCCAGGTTACCACTCATTATTGTTGCAAACCATGGATGTATTCTATAGATTCAATAAAAACAATATACTGTACTGTAGCACTGAACAAATACAGCACATGCTACACACTTATCAGTGAGCTGAAATGGTTGAACTCAAATATAAATGGCACCTAAATGATTTAATGCTAATTAAAATGTGTTCCACACTAGCAAAATGTGTTCCACACTAGCATTTAGAGACCCATGGGATCCACCCAACCTTGTTACAGATCTATGGGCTGGAGACCATTGGTTTAAGTTCACAAACAAAGCAACACATACCCGATTTGTGCAGTATCCAGAGTATGACAGGGTGTTCCGTATACTGGGACTTTCCCCATTATGAACATCATAACCTCTGCCCGCTGATAATCTGGGAGATTCCCTCCAAAGAATCCTGCATGTATGAGAAAAAAAAAACAACAAACCTCATCCAGCCATTGTCAGAAAACAGCTTAAACGCTGTTTAACAGCTTAAACGAGCTGGGGCACGTTGCAGCCTGGCCTAGAAGTGTGGAGCGCAAGGAAGGACATCAGACACATCACAGCACTCTCTCCGGGTGGAGCACCCAGACCGTCACAGGCCCAAGAAGAAAAAGACAAGCCAATCCAACCTACCCAGCTTGTGCATGGGAGGTCAGAGGAAACCAGAGCACCTGGGAACCACCCATTCAAACACAGCGAGAACAGGCAGACACCACAAAGACAAGTGCACAAGCCCAGAATAGAACCCAGGACCCCACAGCAGTGTGACAGCAGCACTAGCCAGCATTCCCCCTGTTTTCATTCTGAGTTTGTGTTCTCATTTTATGAACTTTTAATCCATTTATTACTACACTTAAATTGAAGATTAATATGTTTTAACCTTTAATAGCAACAGTGCCACATGCCACAACCACTGGTACACTCTGTAATGTTGTTTCTACCACTCTGCAGAGGTCAATGTTAAAGTACTGTATAAGCGTGTACCTACAAATTGGTATACTTTATGGGTATATTGTACTGTATATACACACCAATACAAATGAAGACATGAATACTAAAACTGTTCCGATACTTCTTTGCACAGTATGCCTACAGCCTTTTTTTTAATACTCTATTTTTTCATTTAAAAAACAATATTGCTCTAGGAGTTTGTGAAGCCTAGCCTTTTCAATTTTTGCTGAAGGGAAGGAAAAAATTCAAAGCTATGCCATAAATATAATGGGTACCTTTATCAAGACAACTTCCACTAAATGTAAAGTACAATATGGGAAAAACAGAAACATGCTGGTAAGTGCCCTCAACTTCCTCAATTCTGATACTCATGCAAAAGCCTGGTATTTATACCACATCTGAACAAGTACAGTACCATGGAGAAAGCCAGGCTAATTTTAACACGGCTGTGCTCTTTACTGCACAAACAAGATGGGCCAGCGAGTATTTTCTCATGCTCACCAATGGTCTGGATGATGGCATTCTGCACTATCCTCTCCTCGCTCTCTCGGGAGTTGGTGCTCACACTGCTCGCCGAGTTGCGCCTGTCTCCCAGCTCAAAGTCCACACTCATCCGCAGGTGCTTCAGCAAGGTGTTGAACACCTCAAGCACTGTAGGGCCTAGAAAGGAACATCCACATTATATTTAATAGTTTTGGTGCATACTGTACAGTACATGTACAGTAGTGATAAAACAAATTTCTGAGAAGCAAAAGGCAGGGACATTGTTAATAGGATACATCACAGTAGTTTTTGAGTTCAGTGTTTTTCTCTTGTCCATTGCCTGGGTTTTTGAAGTGATACATGCACTAGAAAGTAGAATCCCTTATGAACAGGTTTGAAATTAAATGTCCAGGGGTGAAACAAGTTATAGGAAAGGTGATAGTAAAATAGGGGGTAGAGCTGAAATATTGTCCAGAAAACAAAGCTAAAAATCTTATCCAGCCAACCACCTCAAAGTATCCCACTATTAGACTAATCTGAAATGAACATTCTCAAATCAGGTCTTTTTAACGGTGTGAAAAATGACCCACACTACATTACATTCTTTTGTTTAAATCTGTCTTTTTTGTGGGTGTGTTTCTTTCCTTCTTCCGGGACAGTTTTATGACAATTTATAATGCACAGGAAAAAGAGCTAGACAAATGAAAGGAAGAAAACATTAGGGTGATAAACTATCTGTTAGAAAGATCTGTCATGGATCCTCTACTTGCATATAAGAATGAACATAACTGTCTGAAAGGAAGTGTATCCAAATGATTATTTTAAAACATTTTCCAGGATAGAATAGATTTTGTGTAACTTGAGTTAAGCTTTATGTTCAGAAAGGACACATTATTTCTCCACTTTTTCTATGTGATTTCAAGCCTATTACACATTCTGCTGAAGGATGGCTCAAGAACTTACACTTGATTTTGTTTCATGCTCTAATGTTGGTGTTGCACAATACATTAACATTCAGTTTCTCAACAAAGTAAATGCTATACCTATGTGATAGATGCCAATATTGAAATAATATGGCCCATAATAATGTAAACAAAATTATAAAGATCAGTCCCTTAGACTTCTACCCTTTATGGCAAGTCAAATCATGTGGGACAAGTATTAATGTTAAGTTTAGTGTCCTAATTGCAAACAATTTCAGAAAAAATAGAAAAGCATATAGTAAATATAAAGATTTTTTTTTTCTAAGTGGAAGAATTCAGCTTCTGGCTGTAATTGAAACAAATGATTAATGGATTTGACTTTTAAGGGCTTATTCTAAAGCAAAATACATCGCAAAGTTAAAAAAGAAAGTAAAGCTTGCTTTCCTTTGGAAACCTGCAGTAGATATTTACATGGGACGGACAAGCCTGAGATTGCCAGCTAAATTTGCAATGCTGTGATACACAAATAATTACACTCTAAGAGCTGTGTGGGTCTGAAACAAGTTACCCAGCTATAATGTTGATGTAGATCTTGTCTTCTTTCAAGAAAAGGCTGGATGAGGTCTTCTGATCAATTAGCTACTGGCAGCCAAACAAGTTAGATAGACTAAATGGCCTCCTCTCATATACTGTATAACCTTTCTAATGCTCTTATTTAAAACCAATTGACAGACAGATGAAGGGAAAACCCATCGAACAATTAAAGGCTCATTTCCTGATCCACAAAGGTGTCACATTAACTGGAATATTAGTAGAATAATCTAGAGTAGAGGTATAGCAAATGCCTCCATTTTGCCCATAAAAACATCTGGTGCTCGGTTAATTCCTCTGAAATAGAAACTGATTGTCAATGATGGCTTAAAAATGCTTAGGTGGCAGTACACCAGCCTGGGACAATAAAAAAATCAGTCTAAAAGTATTCTTCTACCTGTTAAATCCTAGAGTAGTGAAATGCTATTATTTCACATTGCTTCATTTGGTATTGGGCAAACACACTACACAGATTGCATGAAAACTCAGGGGGTGGACTTTAGGGATGCCACAGAGATTGCATAGGCAGTTTTGTTAATTTCATTCTCTTTTTAAAATATCTGGACATTTGAAAGGAATAGCCCACTGATCTGATTTAATCCCATAAATCATAGTTGGTAGAGATAGGTCTGACAGAAAATTAAAATGATAAATGCATAGAAACAAATTACTAAAGAAACAATATTTTGAGAAAATGTACATGTACTGTAGTTATGAAAAGCTACTGTATACATGTGATCAATTGCTGTTACTATTTTCACACTGTTACATCCACTGAAGTGACATATTTTAATTGTGTATATCAAAGTTATTTGTAGTTCTACACTGTAAATTAGAAGTAAAATATTATGGTTTAATTCTGGAGAAAGGCAAACTCCAGGCACTTTCATTACATTAAGTATGGGAGAAAAAGCATTTTTCTAGCAACTGTGATCAATGTCCCTTCGCTTCAATTTGTTTTACTTCAATGAATTATTTTGCTTCACCGTTCAGAAAACGTGCCATTCTGTTACAGTAAATGTGACCTGACATCATGAAAGTGAACACAATGGCCTTACAGCTTATCGATCAACAGAAAAACTTCAGGCATGTTACAACTGCAGCTTCAGATGGTACATACTGTAGTTATTTCATGGAACAATGCTATTGGCTCTTGAAGAAGCATACTGTACAATATCTCAAAGCCGACTGCTTAGAAGTGAATGCAGGGCGGATGGTGGGTAGGGGGGCATTGCAAAATTAAAATGTCCATCACACATTCAGAAGCATTTCCTCTTGCCCAGCTGTGTTGCTCAGAGTGTTTTCAAACTTTACGACAAGGAAAGAAAAGATTATGATTGTATACAGTATGAAGTACTGAAAGTAAAATTTTCTTTTGTGTACTACAAATTCACATACTCTTCACTCAGACCATTCTAATTAAAGCATTGTATGCTGGAAGGTTAACAAAAAATGAATTATGACTGTAAAAGTAGCACACAAAGTAATTATGTTTATTCAATTTTTTTATTAAAAAAAAGATGAACTGAACTCAATTTTATGGTTAACATTAGTTTTTCATGAATGCCCCCATTAGTATAACGAAGACCACATTCAATAATGATGTATACTGTATATAAGTTATATACTGTATATGTTTGTGACATAATTGTTTTGTTCATTAGGATGATCGGTCAACCATTATTCAGTAAGTTCCTTGAAGAGATAATGAGGAGCCTTGCAATGTAATTAAATGTAAGCAGAGGGAAATATTTGAATTACAAGGCCTTGAAGAAAAATACATAAAGTACTGTACATCGTGACACTTTGTCCTTTGGAGAACTGAACATTAATAAGTATATTAGGGACATCTGTATAGATCTTTTTTTTAGATTACTAAAGGATCTCAAAAATCTACATTTAAGCTAGGGACCTACTTCATCCATTACTGAAGTGCAGCCACACAATACAGATCTGATGAAAAACTGAGAAAATAGCTCACAACTGAATTAAGGAGGAAAATTCAGTTAGTTACTGTAAGTCTATACAAACCTAAAAGGAAATTTTAGTCAGGGTTAACACAACTACTCCAATGAAGAGCGTCATTACATCTCTAATGGCCAAGAGGCCTTGATTTAGGACTTTGATCCAAAGAAAAGCATAACTTACAGTACCCTATTAATGACAGTTCATGACAGTGGTTACCAGTGACTAAAAACAAAATTCTAAAGCACTTTCAGCGGTTTGACAGAGGGTTTCCTGATCAGGATAATGGACATTTGAGAAACATACACAACAACAACAAAAACCTCACCTATGGATCCTTTGGCCGCTATGGCAACGGTTTCCAGGAGGACCTGCACAATGCCTGCTCTGACCCGAGGGGTGTCCTTGTTGTGAGCATCCAGGTGGCCCAAAACCTGCTGTATTACATGGTGGGAATGCTGGGCCTAAAAATAAGAACAGATTTTAAGCAAACATCCACAACTATGAGTGTAAGAAAGTTAGAACCCTGGAAAATTGAAAGACTGTCAAATACAATTCAATTCAAAGTACTTTATTCATCCCCAAGGTAGGCAATTTATGAAGCAAGCAATGAAATATACAACACATCCCAAATAAAACTGATAAAAGACATGGTATCTCAATATTTCTAAGAAAAATACAGCAAAAGGTCCATAAAATGATTATAAAAATATTAAAGTACAGTACATGTGCATTTGCAGAGGGGGCTCTATCCCTCCATTTCCTTTCTAGAGCCTGATGGCCTCTGAAACAAAGATACATTTTTAAATTTAAAGTAACAGGTAAAGGAAATGTGGACAATTACATTTAGGCCTTAGATAATTCACGAAGCACCTCCTGTAATTTCATCAAAAAATGTTTGTGAAGGTATACAATAGTTCTGTGACGAAAATAAAAAAAGTTCTAGATGTTCCTATTATATCTGTATTTGGAATTATCTTTTATGGGGTACAGTCATTTTGAGAAGCCCATTCTTTTTTCACAAAGTAATATCATTTTTACTGTTGAATTAGAAAAAATACATATAGCCAAACAACTAGCCAAAAAAACTATAAAAATAAGTATAAAAACAACAGCAATGTCCTACTGTACTTTATCCAAGATGTTAATTTTCCAGAAGCTGTTCAGTTGAAAACATCCTCAATATTCTAGGCCATGTGAAGCTCTTACAATTGAAAGTTTCAGTTAGGAAAACAAAGTTTCAAAGTAAAAAAAAATCTTCCCATATTGTATTGAACTGAACTGCAGTAAGCAACGTCAAAACCAAAGAACATTTTTTTCTCATAACACATGATCCTGGAAACTGTTAAATTAAAAATAAATAATGTTATAAACTTTAAATTCAAACATATTATAAATAAAGCAAGTAGACTCTGTTCCTTACTGTGTAAATGTCATCTGCCTTGCCTCTACTATTAATCCATGGCACTTCCCAAGACAAGAGAATTATATCTCAATTCAACTACAGAGAGATTAACCTTAAAAGGACCTTTTCAAGTATGAACATTTGGAAAGTTACTTTTTTTGTAGGCTTATTTCACCAACAAGTACATCTACAGTCAACATCACTCTAATGAGATTACAGAGCAACCCCGACCTGATCTTAAATGAAGGCGCTTTTAAAATGAAGGGTCAGTTGGATCAATCAATGATTTCTGAACTTGAAGTGGTGGCTTTTGTCTGTTGGTAATCTGAGAAAATCAAACAAACAAAAAAAAAAAAGACAGGGCCCGGTGGCGAAAAAATTAAATAGCACAGGAAATGTAAGAGACAAGTTTGTAAGCCATAGAAGAAGAAATGAGAAGCGGCTGGAATGAAATGAAATTGACATGACCAGCCTGACAGATGACTTCATCATTAGAACTTGGAGGGGAAAAAAAACAAATAATAAAAGGTAGATAAGAAGGCTCCCAGAGTTCGGGAAATAAAAAAAAAACAAACTTGATTGAACCAAAGGTGAGAGGACTTTTAGTTTCAGACATTTTCGTGTGATATTTTGAGACTTTTCATGTCAGGCTCAAATGTTTTTCCTTTCCTTAGCACTAAATTGGGGACAGACACCCTCTATCTGAATGTCCTGCTGCAATGATCTGAACAGATCTGAACGGTGCTGTCTTTAATAAATCACTGAGTGCAACAGCCATGTCTGTGGGGGTGGGAGAGTGTGTATGCTTATTTTTATATAAAGTGATGAAACCCAGTAGCTATTTTATTACTTGAGATATGACTCACTGGCCCCCTGCTTGTTAAGAAAGTTTTTACTCAACATTCTCCCCCAGTTTTGCTGTGAATGATGCTCACTTTGTAGTGAATTCAATAACTGGGAGATACTGTAGATACTGCACAACCCCCGCCTGGAAATTAAGAAAACGTCATTGAGCTGACTGTCCTCCATTTATTTTTTATGAAGCCTTAATTGATAACACCAGAACACACACTGCAATGATCACCCAAAGCATTCCTGATATTGAACAGCATTCAAACAACAGACTTGCCTGCTCTAAGATTCAGTTTGAGGCTAAACATGTTCCAGTGGATCTAGTAACCAGGGATCAGTTGTGTTAGGAAGGTGAACAATATATTCCCTGTTTAAAAAAAACAGACTCATAATGAGCTCTGGATAATAAACAAGAGACAACTGTGTGAGGTTACTGGGTATGAATTCTCTGGGATGTGTCACTTTTAAATGTTTTTTTTTACTAATCTTTTTCAGACATCCAGAATAGAGAATTTAAAGTGCTTCAGGTATGAGGTGAAAGAGTAGTTTGTTCGGTTGTACCACTGTCATTTAACATGTACAGTGCAATTTATGACAAGGATTTATTTCAGTGCCCTGTACACCAAGTATGTGCACAGTGTTTGGGGCACTTTAAAGGGTAAAAACAGACAAAAAAATAAAAAAAATAAATCAAAATATCAATAACATTAAACAGAAATAAAGAAATGAAGACATGAAGGAAAAAGAAGATACCAATTAAAAGCTTGACTAGACAGACATAGCTTGAATCTAGATTTACAACTGTAGAAGAGTTTACATCTCTCAGACTGGCAGGGAGTGAGTTGAGCAAGGTGACCGAAAGCATGCGCCCAGAGATGTTTGTACCTAAAAGAAGACACTAATAAAAGATATGTCTCAGCAGAGCATAAAGCCGTGCTTGGTGCACAGGGAGTAATGAAAGATACTAAGTATTGTGGGGATTTAACACGAAAAGTTCAAAGTAAAGTTTTAGACTGAACACAATGGAGAGCCAGCGAAGACGTGTCATAATTGAGGTAATGTGGTCACGAAGCCTTGCACCATGGTTAGAAGTCATGGTTTTATTTTGGTCCTGGGAACACGCAAGAGTCCCTTCTCTTTTAATCCAAGAACCGAGCAGATAATTTTAACAAGCTGTGATACTGTATGGACATCTGCCTATGAATTTAGGTATCTTCTTCATGGATAACGTTTCTGTTTGTACTACAGGTATGTCATCCACATGCAGTAATTTAGCTGTTTTAAAGTGGTATTCATTCATGGACGGGAGCAGGAAAGCTATTGGCCCGGCAGCTGGTGCTTGATGTATTTGTCATTATTCTCTCTGTTCTGCTCTATTCTGATTCTGTATGTGACAACACCAGAGACGGTGACTACTGCCTACAGATGTGATGCAGAGAAACAATGCCAATAAAATTGGCAGTGTACACGTTTTAGGGGTCCCAAATTATCTTGCATAGGGATTCTCATGCACTAAAAAAGGGAATGTATCTGACAGGTAACATCAAATGCTCATGAACTGATCCCTGGGGTCTCCTTCTATTGGATGTTAAAAAAAAACCCAACAACAATATAACATTTCTCTCTGTCTAGAATATAAAGAACCCCTAAAGCTCTTTCACTGATATTTTCCAGGACAGCATGTTCTCACTGAAATACCTTATTATGATGTTCAAAAGATTTCAGAAACACACACAAAGTAACGAACCAATCCAGACTGATGTCCTTGGATAAAACCCCACATTTACCTACATTTAACTGACATCTCATTCACAGCAGGGCAGTGGTTTTCTGCTTGAAATTGATTCAGGTATGGAAAGTGCTTGAGCTGCGAGCAATAAATAACATTCCCCACAGAGAGCAGAAAGAAACTTGGAAAAGATTCACAAACGGATGAACAATATTTACAGAAAGAAGTATATGACCTGGTCCAGATAACATAAATGCATGAAGAATTTCCAAGAGAAAAGGAAAAAAAAGAGCTGCTCAGTTTCTAAAGGTATGTACTCAGAGTGTAGTTTAGGAAGTCTTATCTAATCTTCATTAGTTCCAGTCTGGGCTATGCCACTAACCAACAATGATCAGTATTTACCAAGTAGAAGAGCACAACTGACTGAGCACCACTTGGGTTAGGTGAACTTGAGTTGGCTATGATATCTACCTCTTTCCATACATCAATCTTAGTGACTCACTGGGTGCCTGAGAGAATACAGTGCTGTCTGAGAAAACTGCATCTTATCTCCACCAGATACTAGTTCTGCTGTGGGAACTGTATGACTCAAAAGTGTGAAAAAAGACTGTTTAAAAAGGGTTGGGATTTCTGAAAAGTCTTCCTATATGAATGATGCAGACAATCTCCTCACACACAGCTGTGGCTGCACAAGTGCATTTTGGTTTATGAATAAAAACTATAAAAATTGTTACACACATTGTGCCAGCCTCCTTCGACCAATTGACGGGAGCTTTATTTGTCCACCCACAGTATTTAAACCTTAATCTGCCACTGATCCTGTGCTCAGTCATTGAGTTACTGTACCTTCCATACTGGGTACTGCTCTCAGCATTGCTAACCTGCATCAGGATACAAGATGCCCAGTCTGTTCTGTACCTGTTCTGCCTGTGTGCAGCCAGTGGCCTTCTCAGCATCGGACCTGTGGCACAGATCTCTGCCAGGCTCCCATACAACAGTGTAGCCCTTCTGTCTGTGTCTGCCCTAAAAGCTGCACTCGCCTCCCAGTCCTGCCAGATCCCAACTGCCATCTTGCTTCCACAATCTCCCAATCTCGGCTTGTCTACATCCTTCTTCAGCATTCTCTGTCAGTCTCCGTCTAGCAAGATGCTGCTGTCTCCGTCAACTAGCCATATCCTAACAATGTTATTTTAAAATTTTACAATACACTTATATTCTCGAAAACAGTAGGGGTGTAACCCCAGCACCCTGGCCAAATTTCCCATTGGCCCTTACCAATCATGGCCTCCTAATAATCCCCATCTATGAATTGGCTTCATTACTCTCCTCTGCTCCCCACTGATAGCTGATGTGTGGTGAGCATTCTGGCGCACTATGGCTGCCGTCGCATCATCCAGGTGGGGCTGCACACTGGTGGTGGTGGAGGGGAGTCCCCATTACCTGTAAAGCGCTTTGAGTGGAGTGTCCAGAAAAGCGCTATATAAGTGTAAGCAATTATTATTGTTATAATATGATTTTTAAGAATAGAGAAAACAAAAACATATTGTTATGGAATAAAAATAAAGAAAAGAGTGATGAAATACCTTCCCAGTTTTAAATTAAGGTCTTATATAGACAGGGTAAAAGAACTGAATCCTTTTAATCTTGAACAAAAAGAAAACTACAAGGAGACCTGTATTAAGTATTTGAAATCCTCAAAGGCATTGATAAAATCAACAAATTGAGTTCTTCAGAATTGAAAGGGAAACATAAGCCAGATGACACAATTGGGAACTACAAGGAAAATAATTTAAATTGAGGAACAGGAGGCACTTCTTTAT
The DNA here is from genome assembly GCF_055471065.1 of Atractosteus spatula. NCBI lineage: Eukaryota > Metazoa > Chordata > Actinopteri > Semionotiformes > Lepisosteidae > Atractosteus > Atractosteus spatula. Next base: position 55,265,355 of record NC_142711.1, on the reverse strand, counting down.
ACACAAAGGGTAAAAACAGCATTTTAAATTTCTAACTTGCAGTCTATTCTGTGCATGTTAGAGTTTGAAAATGCTGCTGTTACATATCTTTGAGTAACTCTTAAAATGGTTATTGACCAAAATACTCAAGAGACATTTCCCTCTAGGCTGCATTATACTTTGACCTTAACATAATTGGATGACCTTTGAACATTATAACAACATGGATTATCCATTTTATTTCCATTTTTAATGTCTCCAAGATCTAAGTCATTGAGCAGCTAAGTACCACAGGGCACTGACAAGCAGAGAAGAGTTATATCGCAGATTTAAGATGGGTAAAACTGACGACATAGCCCTGGGATAGGACTTATTTCATTACACAGTTTACACATTAGTATCACCCACAACCAGGGCAACCCACTCTGTGTCAAACTCATACTAAATATGCTAAAAACTACACACCAGAATCCTGTGCTTTTGAACTAACATTCTAAAAGTGTCAGCAGTAATGCACACATATAATGATTTTGTGTATTCTGATTCTGAGCAGTTGCTCAGGCACCAGACTGACCAGCCTATGACTAATGTAGTAAAACGTGACACAAATCTGCTAGACCCAATCCAAAGTTTGTTGTTAGTTATTATTGTTGTGATAGTTACACTTGATTTCTAGACAGTACTGGCTTTGCAAAAAGTGAGACAGAGTGAACGCAGGGTTATTTAGCAAAGCATGCATAAACATACCTGAATGGAGTACATAATAATTTTGAAACACGAAACAGCAAATTCATTAGGATCCCAGAGATGATGATTATCTAAATGCCTGCAATAAAAAGAAGCCATATGTTAACATGCTTACAAATATCCACATGCAAATATAACAGGTAGGATATATTTTGCTTGTGATTGAAATCCACTGATCCATCTTGATCAATATAGAAGTACTGTATACAGTAGGTCAAAAGATTTTGTTGGTTACATGTTTGCTTCTAGAAACAATCATATATATATATATGCTGTATATTGATCTACTGCTAGACGTCAAAAACCTTATGCTTAAGAAAATTAATTAAGAGTAGCCTTCCTATTTGTCTCCCTTAATGAAATGTATTATTAACAGCTCCAACTGTACAACCTATAGGTCTTGCAAGTAATAAGAGGGATGGAAAGGTTTTGTGGCTGTATTGTCCTTTAAACAATTAATCTCCCCTTCTCTTTAAATCAATTTTAATTAAAACAAACAAATCTGTGAACTGTGAAATTGGTTGAAGTCACTGCGTCGTAATGAGGTCTTTTTTTTTCCTTTTGCTCTGGGGCTCTTTTAATAAAATAATTTTCCATTATATTGAGGTGCATTTCTCCTGCTGTACATTGCCATATCATTTCGTATTTTAATACAGTTAATACAAAACGGCAATGAAAAAGGCCGTGTGACACACACTTACGTCAATGTAAAATAGCAGTGTTTTGTAACAATTATTAGCCAATACAACCTTTATTAAGATGAAGAAAACAAAGAAAACTACAAGGGAACCCGAATTAATTGATTTCCCATCTATGTCAGTCTGACAAGAATCTATACTATAAACATGATAAAATTAAGTTGCTGTCATCTTCGGCCTATGATAAAGCGCATATTCTCATGTAGCATGGACTCGGGGGAAGCATTTGAACATGTCTATGAGCATTTTAATGTCCAATCAGCATTTGCATTAGTTCCTCGGCAGTATTCTCGAGAGCATTTCCTGGAATCATAACTGAATATCTGGCAAAACCCTTAAGTACATTAAACTACAAAAATTCTTCATAGGTAATTAGAACATCAATGAGATACCTTATAGCAAATAGTACTTTTCAGTTATTATACTTGGGATTAAAATGTTTGAATGAAATTTCTCAAAAATCCTTTATTTTATTCATTGCATACAATTTTGTAAGCATATTTATTAGCAAATGAGTTCTACTTTCAAGTAGTTAAGATGTGAAGGTCAGAAGAATTTTTCACTTTACAAGTAACATTTGAGTAATGACTAAAAGAAATGAAGTGATTTTTTAACTAACATCAGTTAGGAAAATGCTGAAGAATTTTCGCTTTGCTTTTTGACCCTCAACAGGAACAAATGTCTCTAAATTTGATCAATAAAACTACACACTGCTGATTGAAGCAGATAAGAAGAACACATGCTAGGGCTTTTTAATTGTTTCTTTCCCTGGGAGGTTAGTGCAGCTCCAAGTGAACCAATCTCTTGCTGAAATAGCATTCAGCTCTAGCCGGCATTGATCATAATGCTTGTAAATGTCCGGGTGAACATATTGAGGACCATCAAAGTTGTAAAACACCTCTGAAGCAAGGAATTCGAACTTGATTTTGGCGAGAATTTCACCTTACTTTCATCGGAATATTTTACAAGGAACAGCTTTCAGGAATATGGCGTATTTTTAAGAGGATGCCATCACTATGAATTGTGATTATTAATTAGCTGTTGCTGTTTCACAATACTGATGGATTTTTTCCATTTCTTCCTCTTACACAAATACAGTCAATATCGGCAGTCAATGACAGATGTTTTTCCTTTATTAGGGTTCACCGGCATGACCTAGCCAACTTTGACTAGCGCTACAGATGTTAATGTACTTTAGGAAACACCTTTCAGATGAATGCTTTAGGAGGTCTGTTTAAGATCTTAGACCAAAAACAATTGATTCATGCAATAAAGCTTTTACGTTCTTCACAAGTAAATACAGTATATATATATACACACACAGTATCTGTGTGTTCTGTATAAATATTTTACATGGCAAAAAAAAAAGAAAAATATTCCTTTTAACCCATACTGATAGACTAACATCCTGGCAGGTTTCATTAAAACCAGCCACATCTGTCAATAGATAAATTAGCACTTCAGAGCACTACGCTCACTTTAATTAATCTGGGAAGAGACAGGAAGCCATGCCTTTTATCTGAGTTTACCTTTGACGCAGGAAACACACTTACAAGATAAAAGAAGCAATTCCATCAAACCATGGTAGAAATCAGTAGAATGTAAAGCATGTGCTCATCCCACAGACGTTAATAACATGTTCGCTTTTCTTCCATTTTAAAGGACAAATTGTTGAGGTACAAAGAGAAGAGTGTTTATACAGTAGCTGAATTTTTTATCACAGTTTGTTCACTTTCTATAGAGATACCTGAAGCTCTTTTGGAGTCAAAAGAGAAAAAAAATGAAACAGAAGTAAAAATCAACATTGACAAGTTAACACATTGTAGGAGTTTCACATGTATGTATGAAAAGAGCTATAAGTAGGCAGAATCCTTCAAGGTAGTAGATCTCAAAAGGAGAGAGACCAATAGAAAGGGTCTCTGATTTTGACTAGAACACAAAGGTCAAACCACTAAAGAGGTGCTTGAGTACCAGAATTTTCCAAAACATATACTGAATATACTATCAACAGAAACATATCATTCTACTTACAGGTATACTGTACCTGAGCGGATTTAGCAAAATAAAGTTAATTTAATAAATATAAAATACATATCATTTAGTTTAATTGGCATTCATGACTGCAATATAGTACAGTGACCTTGAATGTTGAATAAACAATAAATCCTTTAGTAACAAATCTGATTGGTCACAGGCGACTAGGTGATTAGACTGGAGTAAATTAGTGCATTGTTGCTCACCATGAAACCAAGTCTCCTTTAGCAATGAATCATGGCTTGGTGTAGACCACCCTGAACATTATGAACGTTATCTAATGTGGAACGGATATGCTAATGGTTGGGCCCAATAGACCAATAGATGGAAAGATCCACAAGTCATGATCTGGGCAGGGGTGTTTAGCCAATACAGACTTCTCCTTGCAGTGATTGATTGCAATCCGATGGCATAGAGCTGCAGTGATCTGCCCCGTCCTGGGAACTCACCTATTACCCTTCCTGGGCATTCCTTCCAATGTAAACGGCATTACTGTAGGATAATGCACATCCTTATGCTTCTAATGCAATAACATAGGAGATGGGAACGTGAGCGTTATACATACCATGGACACTCTACTCGCCGGAATTGAACTGCTTTGAACACTGGTGAAATTAACTGGGAACAAAGTGTTGCATCCATGGCTCAGAGACTAGTTAAAACCACATGCTTATCCAGGCACTACATAAGGAATTGGTCAGATTACCATAAAACAATCTGAAAACTGCATAACTGTGTAAAGCATATTTTGCAGATGTAGATTGTGTTGTGCTGTACTGTATGTAAGCAGCATCCTGAATATACCTATTTACCTATGACATATTCAATAAAATGTCAGTTGCATCTACAATAAAAAGGTCATTTTCCACCAACCTCTGTGAACTGGTTGAAATTATAATAAGTGTGTTTTAGTGCTCACTATAGAAAAGGTCAATTTGATTATTTTCTCTTACTTGCCTGTCCCAGAATTGTCTCCTTCTGAATTCGGAAAAAAACATTTTGCAATGTGGATCTCCTAATGGGCATTGGAGTATATGAATAAAGACCATTCTAAATATAAAATTCTGTTAAAAATGTTTCAAAATGATAAGCATACAGAAATTAGAACATTTTGTAAGCATATTTCTTTGAAAAGAAAGAAAGGCTTAGCCATTATTAAATCAGTTGCAGCTATTTCTTATACAGTAGATTCTTGGTTAAAGGTTTGGACCTGCAGATGGAACTATTTCTTCTCTAATATAGAATGATATAATTTAATTCCCTTTGGATGCAATGCACTACAGTCTCTTAGAAATCTGTACACACTTCATGTTGCACCACTGTGGTTTGCTTTGAGTTCTACACAAATCACATCAGAGAATCTTCACTGAATCAGAAAAGGTACATGACTTTTGTTGTCAAGTGAAGAGCAAGCCAACTGTAAAGTATTTCATGCTGTGCATTCATAATGCCTACACACAAGATGCTGTTTATTGTATTCCCATCACTGTAGCTATGTAATTCTCTTAAAATAGCTGTTCATTGAGATGCTTGTCCTTACAGATTTAATCTGCACTCTTACTCTTCTGCATTCATCAATTTCAGTCAACAGCCTAACATCCTAACAACAGCTGATAACAACTTGTAAAGTCCTTTCTCTTCATGACAAATGTTAAACTGTGATGTTAACTTTGCAAATAGCATTTGTAACCCTTTCTTGGTTATGACTGCTAATCTTCCAAGAATACTGACAACTTAATGAGCACTGTCATCTTCTGTCAAAACTGCCAATCACTTGCATTCACTTAGTGGCTCAACACTGTGTTTTCTTTAAGAATCATTCTTTGATTTTCTACTCATTCCCTTGGAAACCAGGTGGCTTCCAGGCATTTATTGCTCAGTGACCTGGCAGACAAGCTATTACTGTAGATTTTTTTTTTCAGATGAAGATGTAAGATGTTTTCACATCTTAAAACCTGCTATTCAAGAAGGAGAAGGCATCTATCATAAGACTGCTTCACTAAAGACAAAAGGAATGAAACAAGGGCAAAAAAAGTCTTTAAAAAATGTGAGAACATTAATTTTAAAGGCAAAAGAGAGGTGTCATCTCGTCATTGTTTTAAACACTGTTGTGAAATAAAATCCCGCACAAAAGACAACTCTGAGCTAAAAATTAAAAAGACTACATTCTTGACTACATTCTTTTTTTCTTTCCTACATGCCAATTTTCGTTCTGGACTTAGAATACCAATGTACTCCATGTAAAGTAAGCAAGCTTAAAGGCAAGTTTATGATTATAGTCATTATTAATAACACACAAGACTCTGCTGTCTACAGAATATTCTGCAGCAGTCCTTGCATCTCTGTTAGCCTCTTGCTCTCTATAGCATGACTAAGATAAGATAAGATCACTTTATTGGCCATATACAATTTCTTTTATTAGGAATTTGTCAATTTGCATACCACAACTTGCTCTCCAGACAGGGAGAGAAGCTTGGGGTCAGCCATTTATACGGCACCTTGCTCAGGGGCCCAACAGAGTAGGATTCCTCTGTTGGCTGCGGGATATGAACCGGCAACCTTCCAGCCACAGGCGCAGATCCTTAGCCACAGAGCCACCGCACCATAATTCAAAATTTGAATAATCTTAAATGTTTTAGGTATAACATGTATATTATTATCTATATAAGCATAACCAATCCGTGTGCTTCAATGTGTGTTGACGTTTTACTCTGCAACATTAACTGAAATGAATTTGCCAGAACCCTAACTGCAAAACTACAGCTACAGCAGGTGACAAGTAAAGGGTAACTTAGCATCACCCTGCAGCCACTAGCAAGCACTTCTAAGGAGACATCTCTACAAAGCTCACCCCTTTCAAATTTATGTAACACAGGCCTTTTCTTCCTCACCTCCAGAATCCACCTCCAATCTTTAATATAGACTTTGCTTTGAAACTGTAGAAATTCAAAATGAGAATAAGCAAGACTGGCCAAGAGCACAGATAAACTGCAGGGATACAGAACACTGTTTTATTAAGAATCTAAAATGAAAAATAATCTTAAATGTTTTAGGGATAACATGTATATTATCTATATACTGTAGGCATAACCAATCCTTGTGCTTCAATGTGTGTTGACGTTTTACTCTGTAACATTGAAATGAATTTGTCAGAACCCTAACTGCAAAACGCTCTTTAAAACATACATACAGTACTTTGCTCATATGACTGAAGCAACACAACAAAAACCATATTCCCGTACGTTCTCTGCTGAAATCTAGATAAAACAGGGGCTATACACACAACAGCATTTATTTCACTTTCCCCTTTTCACCAGCTGTGCAAGTAGGAATGAGGTAGCTATCAATCTTCACATTTCTCAGCTATATTATCTGTTCATCCCTGAGAAAAACTAGTCATCTGCTTCAGCTTCGGCAGGTGACTAGCTGCATACTAATGCAAGCTACAGTCGCCATCAGTGACGTCAAACTGGATACAGCCAAACCCTCATGCTATTTTTAGACAGCCATGAAGAATGTCTTTTCCCTGCCTCTAAAGATCAGCTCAGCAACAAAGTAAAATAATAACATTTAGATAAATTTCATATGCATTACAATATATCATAAATTGTGCTTGAGACACTGTTAAGACTACTGAATGCACAAATGATCTATCAAGTTATCTACCAACACACACCCACACACTTTTTCACTTATTGTTCCAACAACGTTCAGCATTCAAACTTGGTTTGGGATATAGAGTATGAGATCAAGGAAGAACTTTATATTTGATTTTGCATTCCAAATCTGTCTCAGCTTTTTGAAGAAAACCAAAAATGAATAACCTAAACAAAGTCTACACTTTATGTTATTTTAATTACTTAAAGTAATATGGAGGCAAATTCCCAAGCTTCCATGCTTTCTACCCATGTTAGTTCATAAAATTATTCAACTGAATGAAATCTGAAGTGAAAAAATAAATCACAAACTGTAAATAGCATTAAACCTTGAAAAATAATTTTAAAAGCTTTTTTGTATGCAAAATGCAGCCCACCCTTTAATAGTGAACTAACATGCAACTAACACTATCAAAACTTTAATAATTTATGTTCGAAGTATATTTCTTACAACTTTCAGATTAAGATGGAAAGCATACTTTGGTGGAGGAATAAATGGAAAACAAAAGATTTGAAAATGTATTGGATGCTGGCTAAATAAATAGTTCAGCAGTATGTTTTCAGAAAAAAACTGTTGCAGAAAAAACTTATTATTGAATAGATTATTTAATCTAATAGAAAACCATGTTGAATATTTTGTCTTCCCATATATGGTCATTCTTATCAAAATGGTTGTGGGAATAAGCTTTTGTTCTTAATGTATAAATTGAATTTCTGAAGCACTGACTGACAGAAATCCACAGTACACAGACTTCGCTACTTACAATTGAATCTACAAAGGGTTGCCTCTGCAATATATTTTCTCTTCTCTGACTTGAACCACTCAGTTCAGAAAGCACACGGTAGATACAAACAGAAAAATGGAGACTACTATAACAAATTTACAGCCCACAGCTTTTTATTCAATTTTAAATAACACCAGAACCCATGATACCTTACTATTATAGTATTAAATACAAAATGATATCATTTTACTTTAGAAAAAATAAAGATCAGGCTTGGTTGCAAAGCATTAGGGATATATTTTATTAAATTAAGGATGAGCAGCAGCCCATGGCAATAAATTTGGGAATGGGGCCAAACATCTCAAACTTTGAGCCTTACACTATCGTTTATGGTCTAAAATTGAGGCATGAGGTTTGTTTCACTTACAGGATTACATGAAGTCATGTACTGTACATAAAAAAGACTATTCCACACATGTCATGAGTGTGAACTTGAAACTGACAGAGGAGTCAGATTTCCTGATCCCTCTCACGCATTTGAGAATCAGAGATTGTACAGAAGTACACTTATAACAACACAACATACACTACGGTGCATGATGCATAGTAGTACATGAGTACAGATTAGAAGTATGTGAGTAGCACTTTATAAGCACATACAAGCAGTATCACATAGAATTCACTCAAACAGCATTGATGTCCAATCATTTTTGTGCTTTACTAGCAGCTTAACACCATTTCAGCATCCAGCTGGTGGTGTTAAACCAGGACAAATGCATATTTCATGACACATTAAGCCAATTAGGTAGCTCCATTTCCAAGACAGACCACTTTGCTCAAAATCGGGTTACGGTTGAAGAGGGCAAGCCCAGCAAATCCTCTTAGCTTGATATAATATGAATGTAGAGAAGTGTCAGGAAAGCTGAAGTAATCTTCGAATTTAATTATTTCATATGCTCTGCTGTTCAGTTTTTTTTTTTAAGCAAAACCGTTAATATAACCAGGACTATCCTGGTTCCTTGGAAACAAATACTTCCCTACCGTTATAAGATATTTTTAAAAGTTAAGGCCCTGACAGGTTTTTGTATTTTTTGTACTCACTGGACAATTCTGTAACACAGAATGGAATACACCAGCCACCTCTGTAGAGCTCGTTTTGCTTTGTGATCAGAGTGCTCACTTGTGAGTACCTCTGATTCTATTGCAAGTCTTCTGGTTTGACCCTGTTCGTACCCAGATGCCATCCATGCAAATACTGCCTCCGATATACAGTACTTCATTTTGAAATTGTTTTGAATTACAGCCTTGGGACTCTAATTCAGCTACAAGATGTTGCTTAATTGAAGTCAATTCCAAAATACATCCATAATCTAGCCACACTTATCCTTAAAGAGTAACATTAAATTTAATGATAAGGGATTTCAAAAAACATATAAATGTTTATGTTAAAAAGCATATAAATGTGTATATCAATTCGAAGAGGCATAACTTTTACATGTATAACATGCCTATCACAAAACAACTAAGGTTATAACCAATTTCCTTAATTAAAATGTTAACTAAGAAATAAAGCAGTATCAAGCTCCTGGCAAGTGCACTATAAAATGGTTATTTTACCTTATTATTGAGCCCGTCAGTAACTTGTAACTGGAAACTCAATGAAAGTATTGCTTTTTTAGCAGTTGACTATATTTAACATAACTGCAGTTTTAATTAAAAAGCAGTCTTCTTTTGAAATGAATTTGATTTCAATACATGCAGCAGTATTGAAATGCCCCAGGACCACTGCATGGTTGAAAAGTATTTACACCCTCAGGAAATTGCATGCTTCTGAAAAGTGTCACTGAAGAATATTTTAAATTTGCAATTTCAGACTACAGTATATTTGCATTATCTGAACAATGTATAATATGGATTTATGTTATGTTCTGCTCCTATACAATCCAAAATCCATCTATAAAAATAGATATTCTAACCCTGCCCAAAAAGGTTTCCTTCTTTATTTAAAGAAGGCAATTCATGTTTTAGTTTCCTGTTAAATGTTACATATTTGTTGTGTCCATTTATACATCAAAATACAATTCGCAAATTGCTACTGTATATACAGAATATTTTTCATCTCATAACAAGCAATAAATAACATTGTTTTCTCATTTATTTAGTTTATTTTAAGGGCTGTTTAAGAATTGCTTTTAAAATTCCAACTGGTTCAATAGAGATATTTTATTTTAGTAAGTAATGTACTGTATAATCAACTTTATATTGCACAGTATTGCTACAGTATGTTTCAGAAATACTAGACATGGAGGACAGGGAAATTAACATTTTTTTTTGTAGGTTCACAGGGAACAACAGTGAATATCAGGGTAATTCTATCAGTAATGTTCCATTTCATCAAATGGGAGTTTGAAAAGCCTTTTCATGAATACAAAATGGTGCTTGATATTGATTGTCCTTGCATGAAAAGGGTTAGAGCAGATATATTGTATACAAAACTAAAGGATGGTAAAAAATAGGCCAGTTATTTATACATTTTTAAATCTTCATTTTGTTTTTAAGATTTCTCTACAACCTATTTGATAAAGCAAAAAAGTCTAATAAAGGGAAAACAACATGTTAATGGCTGCAATTCTCTGTGGGCCTCATAATAGGCTCAGAAGAACCCTGGGCTATCACTAGAGTTTTTCTCTAGATAAACACTTTTGTAAGTTAATAGGAAAAGTACATTAGGAAACTAATTTAATTCCAGTTGGGATGTTCTTTTCCAGACTTGTGTTAATGGCAATAATTTAGTGTCAAATAACTTGTACAGGTGTGGAAATTAAGCTGTCTGTTCTGGGCCAATTTCAGGGTAATTGGAAATATGTAGTGACACGGTTACAATGAAAATTAGATTCCATATCAATACATTTGAGGATTAATCATTACTACCATGAACAACCATAAAATGTTTTCATCTCAGGTATACACAAAGGCAAATATGCACTTTATTTTAGGAGAAATATCTGGTATTACAAACCCCTTTGGAAGTTACAATGCTACAATTTAAAACAAGCTACTAAATTATGATACAATTTATGATGATTATTTTTCTTAGTTGATGCTCCCAGAGATGCTTATACTGTATGATGAGTCAATTCTGGAAATTACAGTTTGATGCTGACCAATTTTAAGACCAAAGCAAATGTTTTGAGGGTTGTGGATATATCTAATTTCAATTCAGAAAATACATGATGGTACAAATACTGATCAAAGTACAAATCACCTTTACTGGCAATGATTTAAAAATTAATCGTACTAGTTTTCAAGAATCAGAGCAGATTATAATTGGATTCATTATCTGAATGAATACCTGGCAGAATTCTGTTCCTATTAAACAAGAAGAAGATGAAGACAGAATTGTGTGTCTGCCAATGCCCAGGTTTATTTTCCCAATCAATAAAATGTTGGTTGACAAGACAGACCAGTGAAGCACCTATTCTACACTGTAACACTGCAAGTATCCATAATGCAGTATATCTGCATAAACAAGTACACTGTCATATCAGACACCATGCTGGTTAGACAAGCCGGCCCTTTGATATACTCTCTACTTGTACTGCTAACTGATGTATAAGATACATTGTCTCATATGATCTCTCTTTCCGCACATCTGATCTGTTTAAGACGGCAACTCTAGAATGATAACAGCAGGAGGAGATCAGAGTGCCATGTTTCTGTTGTTAACCTTGTAAGAACCTTTTGATGGCAGTGTACTTTCCACCCAAACCCATGTCTCCAGATAAGCACTCATAGCCAGCTAAATCGGAGCAGTAGTGGCACTGAACAGCTGACTTCTAAACCAACAAAACTTAATAAACTTAATCTTGAAATAAGCTTCATGACAAGCTGCCCACACACAGAGAAACATTCTAATAGCACAAGGTTATCCAATATTCTACAAAGCAGCCAAGATCACTCTTACATTCTGAAGAAGTATTTTAGCTTTTTAATAATAATAATAATAATAATAATAATTTGTAAACACTTTTACATTTTGAAATGGTTTCCTCTCAAGACTCCTAGTAAAATATTTGTTTTTGCAGCAGCATTTAAAACCAGTCACTGGGAGACAAACAGGAATGTTTAAGTTTCAAATCTTGAGGCACAGTCAAAATTGCTTGAGTTATGCTAACAGACTAAACTCTTAAGAAATGCATCACAAATCTAATTGCAGGGGACATGTTTTTTTCCCCTTGTCCAATATTACAAAGAAGAAGATACACTGTTTCATTTCAGGTGGGTAGCTGTGTCAGCATGCGTAGGCTGCAAAGGAACAAGTAATAGGTTTATGCCATGCTGAAAAAAAGAAGAGAGAAAACACAACGTTTCGGCCGTGGAGCCTTCTTCAGGTGTGACAGGCTGAAGAAGGCTCCACGGCCGAAACGTGTTTTCTCTCTTATTTTTTTCAGCATGGAATAAACCTATTACTTGTTCCTTTGCACTGCATCATGCTTTAAAGAGTTGATTTTGCAGAAAGTGGGCTCTGGTCTTGGTCTTTCACAATAGCAGGAACCAATCTTGTGTTTGATTGTTGCTGCTTTGTTGGGAACCTGTGTAATCCATACCCTGGAATTTTTGGATATTGGCTTTTGTAAGTATTTATGCAAAGTTTTCAGTGTCTCTGATTCACTGTGGTGGGGGAAAGGACAGTGGAGGTTTGGAGAGTTTCTGTGGATGGCGAAATGTCCTCATTATACTTCCATCAATTCTGCACAATTTCACTTCTGGAGTCTTTTGCCAGGAGTCAGATGGGAGGGGGAGAGACTTTCCCAGTTTTTGGCTATGTTTAGACAAAAATAAAGATTCTGAACAATAATCAGCTTTAGATCTACAGTGAACATTTAAAGGATATTTTCACGAAGGCAGTAAGTGGAAAAACACCTGCAAAGACTTTTGGCTCTATCTAGAAAAGTTTGATATTCTGGAGAATAAAAGCAACAAGGCGTGTGTAATTATTCATTCCCTCTACACTACTCCTTAATAGAGTTACTTGTAGAACAATTCTCATCTCAGTTTTTAAAGGATGATAAATTACTGGCCTAAGGATTTACAGAGGAATGCGACTGCAGCATGGGTGAACTGGAAACGCATGGTGAAGTATACACAGAGGCTATTTTAGTCTTGGTATATTAACTGAAAGTCACTGTTGTATTTAAGGATTTTTCAGACACAAAATGCTAACTACTGTATAAGCAACAGCTGCTAAATGGCAACCCTTTCATGAATTATAATTTTAGGCAGGAGAAAAAAAGTGTTTTATTAATATATTAGGTTGTGGCCAATTTTCAGACAGCAGCCATCAAGATTGACTAAATGGATAAGTGTATTATCCTGCTGAATGCAAAAGTCTTCAAAGACATTATTATTACTTGTAATTTATTTGGCATATGCTGCATATGATAACCTGGAAAGCCAGAGAACAAACCAAAAATGCTGTGTAGTACTGAAAAGTAAATGTCAGAGGTTGCCTTAATGGGAGACTTCTTCACCCAGGCCAGTTCATGTAAATATATTCCTTCAGTTTGTCATTGGTTAAATTTCTATTATTACTGTATCTGTAGTGAGGATTTCAGAATGAACAGCAGTCAACGACTTTCAAAAGAACCTGAAATCTGCACTCTTTAAGACTGATGACACTTGTGAAGCTTAAGATCACATTATTCTTCTCCAGAACATGAAGTGTAGCTACCGGCATAGACAGGGTGGGGTTTATCTAAATAGCTGAATTTTCTTAGCTGGAATGTACAGTAGAGTGTGAAATGTAAAATCCAAAACAACCACTAATTCTTAGCAACTGTTCTACCCTGTTTATTACCCCAAATCATGCTACATACTGTATTAACCTATACAGGGACAAAAATTCAAATTTAGTCTTGCTCCAATTTCATATCAAGACTTGACAAGTGTGACTAACTTTGCATCTGCAAGTTCATCAGAACTGCCTTGAAATTCATATTGCAAATATGGCTCTAACTGTAGATTTATGTAGTAACTTAGCTCCTTATTTTTTAATGAACACTATTACTTTAAATCTGCATTATTTGCATACAGTATGTTACTTAAGTGGTATCGGGAATAATAACCAATCGACCTTGGAGACTGAGCCAAGCAGGTTTCGGCAAAGTCCATCAAACCAAGTTCAAAATGTCAAACGGAAACACAGCTCTAGCTTAGAGAGCTGAGGAATAACTGTGCTGAGCCAAGGAAAAGCAGCACACAATACACTTCCTCGGGATAGACTTTCACTGCTGCTCTTCACTCAGTATTGCTACACCTATGCACAGTATTAACACGCATGAAAGAGAAGGGGCTGGTCTTTCATCATAAGCTGCTGTGCCTCCCCCAAAATATTTTGAAATTTGTATCGGCTGCAGGAAAAACAAGGGGTATGTGGATTATTATTGGGATTTATGATTGTGTTATGTGTTTCCCTGTGTTCTACACCATGGGCTGTATACTTACACCAACACAGGTCTCACAGCGTTGTTCATGTTGCCGTAGGCAGCGCGTCCCAGCAGCTCTCTGAAACAGCTCTCTGCCAAGGTGGCGGGGTTTTCATCTCTCTCTCTGCCCGAGGGAGTGGTGGGAAGACCGGCTCTAATGAAGCAGAGCACAAAGAGCAGAGTACGTTATGCCAGGGTTGATACAGAAGATGAAAGAAAAGACATCAGAGTTGCAGCCTTTTGATTTAAGCTCCCTGTACATTGGTGTGCGACGCTTATGAGACATGCATTTGTGCACACGCCACCTCCATCTTTACAATATGAGAAGCATAAGCAAGCCAAATCGCGCTAACAGATGATGAAAAACCACACCAAACAAAAATAAACACATCTGCCAAATTTCTAAAACAGAAGGGTTAAAGTCAATTTTTTCAATTTAGATTTGGAAAACTAAATCTAAATGGCCTCACATTTTTCTTTCAATGGTATCCTTAGTAACTTGGAACATCCAGTTAATACCACCTCACAGACATTGTTTGTATCAGGGCTGTGTCACTGACCAGCTGTGACTGAGATGAACCAAGTGGTGACATGATACAGGAGGAGTGCTGCCAGGGCAGGATGGCTTGAAGCCAGGCAATGTTTTCTTGGCTTGCAGTGCAGCAGCAATCTCTGTGGCTTACCAAACACCTGCAAGCTAGAGGTGTTAATTGCAAGAGATGCATCTGCCTTCCCTTTGATGTAGTTTCTCATTGGTGCTGGGAGCTTGCAATGTGGAAAAAAAATGGCTTGGCACATTTTGAAGGATATATGCATCTGCTAGTAAGGATGATGCGGCACTCAGCTGAGGTTATTAGGAAATGGCAATCCCGAACAGTTGGAACTAATACAGAAAAAAGCAAATGGTAAATTTAAAAAAAAGGATGCGATGTTCACATAAGCAACAGATTTTTGGAGATACTGTTCGCCCACTTTCACCACTTAACTAAACTTGTACGAATGGTACAACTGCCAAGATCCTTAGAAACCATCAGTAGCTGCACAGCCATCAGACAAGTAAATTGTACAAAATAAAGCTCTGAAGACAAATGCAGCAATGTGAAGGGCCTAGAATAGTTCAACCAGCAAAATATTTAACTGCAGCAGTCTTACAAGCCCCTGCTTTATGCTTTACACCCTAAACACAGTGCAGAATTTGCCAAGTGACAGCAAAACAGGGCTGTCATTGAGCTAGTTGGGGAATCCTCCACTGTGTCACATTTTGTGGGGCCACAGTGTCACGGGCGCAGTTCAGCAGAAGATCTTCCTGACTTTTCACCAGAATTACTGTACAAAGTAAAAGTTGCTGACCTTACTACACTTTTACAAATTCCTGTAAATGAGACAATGATGTACGTAGATGTTAATGTTGACACATCAGTTACATGGTTTAGACAATATGGGGAAGCAATAAAAGGGCAGAAAAAATGTTAAGAATGTTATGGTAAAATTGTAAAAATGCACCAGTAAGATTTCCTGTAGAATAATATGCAGAAGGTGGGTAAACACATCGTGAAAAACATTTTTTCTGACCTGGAACCTAACCATCAAAAAGTAACCAGAAAGTCCTACACACTATAGCAGGCTAAAATAGCTGAACCTTTTCACTTCCTGAAAAGAGAAGTCTCATTTCTTATATGTTAACTATCTGAGACAACCAGTTTTTGGTAGAGGAAAAGAATGGGACAGATGATGCAACATTTTTAAATAAAAAACAACACACTTTAAAGGTAGCTCGTATACAGTACATCTAATCTGACATTTTATATGAATTAGTATCATTATTTACAATAACCCTATTTACGAAATGGTAAAAGGAAGATTTGGAAAATGGGTTTAAAGATCCTGTCTAGAGGAAATACAGTGCATCTAATTGATGAACATCGTGAACAAAAATTAACCCTGTGTGGTACAGTCCGAGGTCCAATTCTTCAAAAGAAAGTAACTGAAAGAAGTGTTCTACAACCATGTAAAGATTGCTCAAAATAAACTACTGCACAGCCTGAGTCTGATACAATTAGATGACAAATAACTTCCTCATGAAGCAGGAGCAGATGGTCTGTAGGCAGCAATTCCTCCAGAGAAGATAATTCAATTTTCTTCTGCCCACACTACATACCTACCTACTGTACCTTTCATTATCATCTATTTTGAGTTAAATACTTCAGTCAAGCTCTGGGACCTCAACAGATATTACATGGTACTGTACTAGCTTTCCACACTATTTTGTGTAAAAGAAGCTTCAGAAAACAACCTGAAGTGCATTGTGTACTGCACACATACAGTATTAATGAATAACTATATACTGTGTTGCAGATCTACTGGGTTTAAGTAGACTAGACTTAAAATCCAACAAAATGATAGATGATAAATAAACCTATAGGTTGCAACAAATTGAGAATTTCAAACCAGACACAAAGCCCTGAATCCATTTGAGGCAGAACATTACTGATGCAATTCTGGACAGTGTTTGTGCTGCAAGGTTAAAAAAGGCTTCTTCAGCCAATGGGAAACTGTGAACTATATATTTGATACAACTAACTGAATTACTGCTTTATGAGTTAGTGGAAAAGTTTTACTACTCCTCAAGCAGAAAGCTGTAGATGGTTTACATAAAACATTATGCGGGACCTTTTTACTGTTGTTCCTTTAATAAAATATTTAATTAAAACTCAAAGGAGTTAGAGAAATAATAAAAACGTAGGCCAGAAAAAACAGGGAGAGCAAAACAAACATTCATGAAAAAAAAAAAATTAAATACAAATGATTCTAAATACAAAAATATAACATCCATCATTCCAGAATGATGGTCATGATTAAACAATTATTGATTATGAAAAGCTTTATCTGAGGTCATAAACATAAACAGTACTTTCTATAACCCTTTCCTTGCTCTTTAGCCTTTCCACATGGTCTACTGCAATTGCATAGTCTTGCATGGTTACTTTTAAAGCAAGTGGCTCTATCAAAATGCACAGTCATGACCACAGAATCTGAAGATGTTAAACAGACCATGATGTATGAAAGGACACTGCATGATATGGCCACTAAGGTGCGTGAAAGACATGGGCTGTGAGATCAATATCCCAATGTCACAAATAATCTGTTACACTCACCTCATGTCTGTGTCTCCTAACCAGGCATTACAAATATCACCACACAGCAAATTAATCTAAAACTATCAATCAGCGACATATTTGGAGGCGCAATCCCACACAGATTTTAATGATGCTTTACTTTGCAAAGTAACAGAATGAAAAAAAACACAACTAATCCTCTCAATTGTTATACAGTGCACGCACACAGTGAGTGAGAAAATAAGATATTCCTTAAAATATGATCTAGTAAAAACACTCTGGAGGTGAAATAAAAAAACAAGGGAATAAGATTTAACATATTTAAGCAATTAAAAATTTACTCAAGGTCATTCTAAAATCCACTTGTTTGATCCACCACATAGCGCTGCTTGCAAAGAGCGACATGTAACAAGCCCAATTAGTGACATAAAACTATCCCCTAGCAGACATTTATATCCACATTCGGGTTTCCAGTCACGTATCGTTTTCTGAGAAGCAATTAACAGAATCAAATGCCCTTGACCATAGCTATACTATCACTTTTTTCCCCTCATTCTTTATGCTTCAACGTAAGGTGAACTATTAAAATAAAATGTTGCATTTTTTGTTGTTAAATAGATGGACTTATTTTATTTTTTTTAGAAAAACAGGGCGCAGTACTGTTGTCACAATTCTGGTACTGAAGAATACCTTGAGAGTTCACAAGATTCCTTTGCTACAGTGTGCACATAGCTTGGAAAATGAAATTATAAAGGCTGATCATTATCATCACAAGACCAACTAGCAAAATACATGAGTATGAATTTGAATAAAAAATGTAGAATACTGTGATTTTGCCGTTTTAAAGAAATCACTACAGACTGTATGTAACTGCAACAGAAAATGTGTAATTTGCATATTAATGCATTGGGACAGTAGCCTTGGGTCTTTCCTATGGCTTTAATCCCACTCACACCATCACTATTAACTACTGCTGGGCTTTCTAAGGTAAAGTGAAGACATATACAGGATATACATATATTGTATCTCTCACATAACTGGTATATACATTTAAATTATTTGAACAGTTATACTTGTTTAAACACTGAACAGCAGCTTTCAAAATTAACCAAAATAAAATAGTGTGTTGCGAAGATTTATATGATTAAAACAGTTGATGGCATTTGAGACTTTCTTCAGCTGTTTAGCAGGAAATATACCCAAACTGCAGCAAACCCATGCAAATGGCTGTGCAGGATAGTGTTATGATGTTAGAGTAGAATGTTAGTTCCAGGTGGTTACAAAGTGTTCTGCATCCAGATCATGAGCTGTTTGTGGGAGGCATGCATCCTCCCATTTTCTAATGTCCTAATACAGTACAATCACATGGGGAGAGGACGCAAGGCAGGATAGACCCTGGACAGGACATCAGTCCAATATGGGGCACACACAGACACACATTCACATACTCACACCAGGGCCAATTTTTAGCAGAAGCCAATTAACCTACCAGTATGTCTTTAGACTGTGGGAGGAAACCTGAGCACCTGAAAACCTATGTGAACACACGAAGAGCATACAAACTTCACGCAGACAGCACCCTAGGAACTGAACTCGGAGCCCCGGCTCTGTGATACAGCAATGCTAACCACTGCACTACTATATTATTCCTATGGGAAACATGTGTCCTATAATCCACTATACTCTTCTGTAACTCACTATACCTGCTATACACAGATTAAGATCATCTTAAGTATTTATGAATACTGCTATTGAAGAATTGCATGTGTTCCACAAAGTGGTCAGCTAATTTTCTTTCAGTTTCTCCAATGTACAATTAGTTGAATATGTATATACACTGTATGCACACTACACTTTTACTTGTGCACCTAAAGATTCGGGAACTGGCCATTAGAAAGCAGCCCAAGAAGTTTAATATCAATGTGGAACAATTGTACTTCAAGGTCCTTGTCCTTTCTATTTTAAAGTAATGGTGGTGTTCTAAAATTAGGTATTGAAGATGGGCCTTACTAGAATCGTACAGTTCTGCCGCATAACTATCTTAACTTTTCTGTCATAAGTGGCCTCTTCAGACTAGATGAATTCTCTTCTGTGTCTTTCTTTGGTTATTTAAAACATTCTCCCTGCCCATACACAATGCTCTGAATCTAGCTGTAAAAATTATGCTATGTGAAAACACAGTTCACAATCCATTATTTTTCTTTGAAAAATTCATTGTTTTAAATTAAGTGAGCCTTAAAAATTGAGGATAAGGAATAGTGATATTACAAGCCTCTGAGTGTCAGAAAACATAAATATGAGAAAATGACTTTAGTTATTGATGTCATTTTTATTATTATTGTGAGCTGGTGGGTTTGTAATGGCAGGCAGTGATAATACTGGAACTGAAAGCAGGATATATTCTTGCTATATTTCCTCAAATATTCATATGCCAAAACTGGGTGAAACTTGCTGAAAACTAAATGAACTGTTTGACAACTTCTCCTAAGTTTGTAGACATCTTGAAAATATCATTGATGTACCTGAGGTACAGCCTAGGCAAATAATGATGATCTGCCTGCTTGTTTATTCAGAGCCCATTTCCATTTGAAGCTGCATCTCTTTCACTGCATAACTGTCAGGTTGTTATGATGACTATGAACTACCAACCGATTTCAAAGGTTTGTGACAAACTGTATCCTTTTTAATCAAGTCAGATGAAAGGCAGGTATAAACCTGAAGAAAGAGTAAATGCGGATAATATTTTTGAGGGGAGGGGGGGTTGTGCTGAAACTTTCCTAATAAAGGTTTACAGTTGGGAGACACTGTTAAACATACCACGTAAACCACCAAAAACAGTAAGAGGGAAACAATCAGAAATAATAATTATGAGAACGCAATTTTAAAGGATGCAATGTAAATTGCAGTGAAGGCATTTAAGGAGCCTAAAACTCTGGTCCTCAAGGGCCATAGGTTCTCCGTGGTTCTTCAAAAAAACACCTGCATACCAACCCCGAGGAAAAGGGTAAATGTGTGCAATTAAGCAAATAATTCTGGTATGTAATTAAAAGCTCATACAAAATAAAATCTAGACCAGCCTCTGGCTGTCAAGGACAGGAGCTGAGGACACCTGTGTTAGAACAATGAATCAGCTAGTGAACCTGCTGCTCCTTTGCTGTGTGGTCTCTCTCAGGGCCTCATATGCAATTACTCAGCAAAAGTCTACAAATAATAGACACATGTAAGCAGTATTGTACCACATGTAATAAAAAATATGCTGTATTCATAAAGGTAAGTGTCTATTATGTAAATGTGTGTGATGGAAATCATTAGCATATTACGAGTAGAGACACTATCAAGTAATATGCACAGGCACATTAATACAGGTCAAATGAGAAGACATTCCTTATCAAAAGAGAC